>NC_062529.1:17752703-17907703 GCF_022655615.1 Tachysurus fulvidraco
GTTTGAGACATTGGGAGATACTGCTGTCTTTAAGCAATGTAAATGGTATTGTTATTAGTGCGTCAACTTTGCGCAGACACCTCAAGACTTTGCGCCTGTTCAGACGAAAAGAACATTCTGATCTGCTTGACGTTTGCTTGAACCGATATGGTATGCTTCACGGATATAAGATGATGCATCTGAAATGCATTCAGGCTGGCTATGTGGTCACACAAGAGACAATCAGGCAATTTTTGAAAATACTGGATCCCCATGGAGAGCAACTGAGGCTCCGGAATCGTCTTCTGCGACGTTTGTATCATAATCCAGGCCCGAACTTTTTATGGCAATGTTGATTCATATGATATAATCAAACCATATGGGATCTGCATCAATGGTTCAATCGACGGGTTTTCATGAATGGTGATATGGCTACATGCATACTCTACAAGTAGTGATCCCAAGGTCATCGCTGGATACTTTATTGATGCGGCGTTATCAGGAATGGGACAGCCACCCGAATTCGCTCAGACTTAGGGACAGAGAACTGTTACATGAACAGATGCAGATGTTCATGAGACATGATCATACGGACGACTTTTCGAGAAATTGCTATTTGTATGGCTCAAGCAATCATAACAAGCGATAGAGCAGTGGTGGGGATTTTTGAGGAAACAGCATGCACAGTTCTGGATCAACCTATTCAAGATCTAAAAGATTCTGACGACTTCTCTGGTGACTTCATAGACAAAAGTCTAATACAGTTCACATGTCTTGAAATAATAGAGGTACAGTAAGAAAATGTGCTTTAGACATGTAAATTGTGATATGTTATTCAGCTATAGATTTGTCATACGCCAAATGTTGTGACATGCAGCATAATTATGTCATTTCATAGGTCTAACAACTGTTCCATAACAGAAGCAAATGGGCAATAACCATTATTTAATTAGATTATTAAATTAATTTGTAGATCAAAATTTTTTCCTTATTCCCATATAGTTGACTTTTTAAGAGATGGATCTCAGTATAAGTAGTTAGAATTAGCAGCAGCCTGCATCTACAACAATAAATGATTATCTAATATTAACCCAAAAACATCATAAATATAAAACACTGACAAGGAAAATTTACCGCACTATGAGTAGCCTACTTTATTAATTTCATTCTGGTACTTTATGAACATTTTGGTGAAAGAAAATTGTTTCTCTGCATTAGTGGGACACAGTATATGAGAGGGATGACTTATCTGACCCTGATCATATAAAACAAATCTTAACATAGAGTTTTATTGTTTTCAAATATAGAATTTAACATGCATGAAACTGTTTGAGAAACGGCTCTACTGTATCATACTGGACCATAAGCATTTATTTGCCTGCAGGTGGTATTGCAATGGTGTGGACTAATTTTTTTTACTTCCCCACTGTTTTTTTTTTATATTTAGGGAGAACTGCAGGATGTTGTTCACCTTTGGGAACACGCACAGAATTCGCCCATCCAGAAATGCTGGGTCTCCATGTGGACGTCCAGTGATGATGTACACCCTACCCCCAACTTTTTGGTGCTAGGGAGTACCTTAAAGAGGTATCCCAACAGAAGATACAGGCTTGTAGGGAGGAATGTCGTGAGAGAGGACCATATCCCTGTGATAATACAGTGTTTGACATTTGTTGCCTTGCCATGGTAGAAAACAGTCTTCATCCACCAACCTCTCCAGAGGAAGCCATTGATCTTTACATGTTCTTACGTGCTTACATACGTACCCAAATTTAATAATCACAAGTTGTTCTACTGGATCAAATGACTGAATGTGAGCACCCACTCATAGCAAAAAAACAACAGAATTGCTGTTTGGACGGAAAAGGATATATACCATGACATTCATTGTAAATGTTTGACAGAAGTACTGTGTTTGCAATCGATAATAAACACCTCTTTCATAATGGACATCTCCCAACTCAGCTCCATATCATCTCTTTTTATTCATCATTATGTAAAAAGTACATCTCATCCACAGAACTGGGAACAATCCTGTACCTGCAAATGAAAGGTATCACATGTTGCCATTGTCAAAAATGGCACATTTGTCCTTATGGTGGAACTATTTCGCATCACCAGATGTGGTCTGACACACTTTGGACTCATTGTAAACAGGGCAACCTACATGATGCTTGGATGGCCTTTAAATCAAACATATTATTGTATCTTGTTATCATGTGTCTCTGGGCTGCACATAAAGCACTTTTTTACACAATTATTTGTCATCATATAAATACATGCTAAACCAGTAAAACATTTTTTCTCCCCAGTGTGATTTACTGTGTATGTAGGAAATAAGCCTATTTGTAAATTTGGTAATGTAGAGATGACTGTTTAAATATGTTGTCTAAGAGTACTGGTGAATGCAGGAACTGCAGTGCAGTTGTCAAAACCTCGGTAATTCTATTGTGTAGACAAATTTGTGTGTGTTATCTGCAGTAAAGACCCGATTTGTTTGAAAACAAGAGAGAAACCTGTGCTTTTTATTTGTAAAAAGCAGAACACCTTCTAATGTACAGTGCTGTATGTTAGAACAGATTTCCAAACACTGGCAAATTTAGAATTAACATGAGCTGACATTACCCCAGGGTCTTTTAAATTGTTAAATTGTCCCAAAAAGTATGCTCCTAAACTGCTAATACAGAAATGATGGCTTATATAAAAGTTTTAAAACATTTAAAATATTGGTACATGTATCTAAATAAAAATGCATCAACAAAATGCTCATCAGCCAGTAAACTTGTTTCCACAGTAAGTTTGGTAATGACATTTTGTATAAAACTGAAACTGAAAAACAAAATAAAAAATAAATCACCCTGCACTCATAATGCAATTACTTCCCCTATGTGCTCTGTCTTACATTCACACACTATCTAAAGGTAAACAGATGGCACTGATAAGGCTACTGTATACTGGGCAAAAGGGAAGAGTGTGTACATGTGAGTGAGTGAGACACTTCTATGCAATGTCCATTGCATAGAAGTTGCTAGACAGTATAGCCTCCATTTCAGCTCGGAGGTCAGGATAGCTGTTGTAAGTTGATGGCAGCTCTAAAGTTGGGCCACAAGTATGTGCAATAGGCCGCCTTGATAAACCTTCCAAAGGGGTGAATATGACTTGAATGTCTTTAACGCAGATGACATCAGACCCTGTCATGAATCTCAACATCTTCCGGAGGCCTATCTCATCCAATCCCCTGATGTACTGATGTAAAAATTGCAAACTTTGGTTCTCTGCTGGAGTAGCTGGAGAGGCCGTGATCAACTTTAAAACCTTCCGGGTTGATGGTTTAAGATTCTCATACATCTTCTGCATATCCAGCACACTGGGGAAGAACTCCCTGAGAGTTGGTCCTGCGACTGCTGCAATGTTATCCAGTGCATATTTTGGTTGCTGGATTATTTGCTTGTGGGCCACTTGGAGAAGCACAGCTTTCAAGTTCTCTTGTGTTGGTACTGTTCTTACTCCCATGCGATCCATAAGATCAAGAAGCTCATCTTTATCATCACCATCAAGGGTGTCTTGCAAAGCAGTGGACAAGAGATCGCGCTCAGACTGACTAAGATACAACATTAGTGAGTCAAACAATAAATCAGGTGATAAAAAATGTGATTGCTGCTGTAAAGGCTTGAGCCAGCCGAGAAGGAAAATATCCATGTTCCTTTAATCCCTTGACCATTATCCTACCAACAGATTTCCATTCTTCTTCTTGCCATTTTGGGGATAGTGATGGTACTCTCACATCTGCACCCTCTGCTGCACAGTCTAAAAACTCTGTCCAGAAGGCAGCATATACATCCCTGGACACGCCATCAGCATCTGCCCCCATTTCATGAATGAAGCTGTATTTCACAGAGTAGGACATAATCACTTCATCCTTGAATTGGGTAATCAGTTCCTCCAAGAGATTGACTCTGTGGAGTTTCACCGTCACATGCAAAGGTTCATAAGTAGGACTTAAGGGGCCAGCAGGCACTGTGTCAGAATGGACAGGAGTTGAGCTGTAGGTGTTGATGTGTATCTGTGCCTCTTCTATAGGCTCATGTAAGATTGTGTCATCAAGATCTTCTAAAAATGGTCCACCTTGCAAAGGGCCAAAAATGACCTCTGATGTATCACACAAAGATGTAAGATCAACAATCTCTACAGCAGTAGAGACAACATCTTCTACAGTATGTGTCTGCTGTTCACTGTCATGTGTTTTTTGTGTCAGCTGCTCATTATCTTCTGTTGTGTTTTTCTGTCGCTCATTTTGCCTCGCTGCATCTGTATGTTCATCAGTTCCTTCTGTCATCTCTGTGAACACTTCATCTTCATTTGTCTGGTGCTCTGTGAACAAGTAAATCTTAAAATCCCCAATTTATGTGTCTCATAGAGCTCTCCCACACTAACACCCTCATCAAGGTATGCTTCCTGAAAGTCAACAATATTGTGACTAAACTCTTCCCACTTCCCTTTCTCGATTTCTCATTGGGAAAAATAGCTTTTTAGCTTGTGATAGAATCTCTGTTTTTGTGGCTTTCTTGGAAATATCAAGAACTCTGGTTCCTCCACCATTGCGTTTTCTCACTTGTTTCTTGTCGTGTATCCATCCTAGTTCTATTTTCCTTGTCATCTTCACGGCCCTTTTGTTATTTCTCAGATGTATCTTTGTTGGCTGCATAGAATGCTCCTCCTCAAAATCTTGATCTGTGTCTTTATTGCTTGTCAATGTGCCCAACTTTCTTCTAAGTTTTTCAAATAAGGACTGTCTTTTTAGATCATCACCACGCTTTCTCTGTTTTTCCATACAGAAACGCCTTGTAGCAATCCTATCACCATATGCTGGAATGTAAGCAGTCATAGTGGCATCATCTATTTCTCCAACTACCGAGCTGTCAATCTGTAATAAAAACAAAACAATACAGTAAGATATATTGGTTATCTTAAATCTAAGAGATGGCTATTTTTCCATATGAGTGAAAATTAATTTCTTAGCAGTAGCTACAAATCAGCAATTTATTTCTATTTTTCTTCACTTGCTTGTTTCTCTTTTCGCATGGGAATAAAAAGGAGCTAAAATATTAAGTAATTTAACACAAAAACAGCTGTCTAAAAAATGCTTGTAACCATAACAATGAAGTTTGAGTGACATAATGATGCTGAAAATACAGTGTATTAACAGTGAAAATCCTTGACATCAAAGTTAGGGGACTGATTACTTTCATGTATTCCTCTTTAATTACATAACTATTTGCCTCAATTACAAGAAAAGCACATTGACAGAAGCAGGATGTTGTTCACCTCTGGAACACACACAGAATTCGCCCATCCACAAATGCTGTGTCTCCCTTATATTACTGCTTTTATGTTCTCCATAATATTGCTATTCCATATTGATTCCATACTTCAGCTCCCAACCAAGGCCTGTGCTGGCATCTAAACATTACTCCATCCTTTTAAAACAATATCAAATCACAACATAATGGACAGCAGTAATTGTAAGGGCACGATATTTATTTTGTGCATTTATTTATAATTTCAAACATACAAGTCAGCACTTTGCCTGAATGTATAATGGTGATGCTACTGCACAACTACTGTTACTTGTTTATGTAGGGTAGAGACCAAAATATAGTGTGAATTGACTCCTAAAGATACCTATAAACCTTATTTTACAGGACTAGAATAGGGAAGAAATGAAAACATTGTTGGGAGAGACAGGTGTGCTTGGCATAAAAAAGAAATCAGAAGCACTGGCACTAAATGTGATAGGGTTATGATTACTTGTATAATCTGCAGATTCAGTAAAATGTAAAACAATTAAAATTAATATATCGCAGGAATGAATGTGCTGTCACCTACATGATCTTGCTGCATTTTCTGAATATTTTCTCAGGTATCCCTCGGCTCTGAAGAAACATCCACAGACCATCATCTTGTGGGAGAGGGGTATTTGAAGACGTAGCCATAGCTGGCCCTGAACAAATGTCGGAAAAAGGCAGCATTTATGTAAATATGTGTTGCACCATAAATATAAACAGATTTAGGACTGTACCCTCAAAAGTATAATTGCTTTAAATATCTCAAAAATGTATTTTGGCCAAGGAGTGTGATAACCTTGCTAAAAATTGATGTTTCATGCATCAGCTGTATAGGTAGGCAACTATAGGCCTTTCTTATCACTTCTTATCACTAAGACAACTGTCTTAAGCATTTGAATGTGCCCATCTTAAACAGTAACATTACTCAAAACGTAGAGAAGGCTAGACTCAAGAAGGTCAATAGTGTTGAGACACAGGCTATATGTACTCATTTATCCGTGATCACTGCACAATCTAGTTTCTGAAAAATATATAACTTGTTTCGGAAAGCTTCAAAAAGCTAGCTTTGTTACTAAATTATTAAATGCATCAAGCTTCCGTAGTTTAGAAACATATCAACAAATAAAACAATTACAGGACACATATGCATAGTGACAAACCAAAAGAGAGGGCACAACTAAAGAAACCGAAGCAATGTCAGAATATATTCAACATTATTATTGGTGTAGCACGCTGAACACTATACTAAACGTCCGTGCAAAACTTAATCGGAATAGTATCCCTGCTGGCTTTGAAACTGGCAAAGTTCTGAATGTTGTATACTGTTATGTAATGTCGCGACGTCGAACGTGCTGCATGCACTGGGGATTTCTGACGTGACTTTTTCACTCCCCTGACAGCAGCCGAGCTCGCTGTGTTCGAGGACCTCTTGATTTACAGATTAAGCACTAAAGTTACAGCAAATAGCGTGGTTTACTTATCTTAGCCAACAAACTGAAAGAAAAGTGGTTAACATAATGTTCCTCGTAAAAAATCACACGTTATTATCCCCTCGACCTTAAAAGTTAAGGTTCCTTTTGCTGACTAATGGTAAATATTAGCTTAACGTTACATAAGTTAGCCTATCAACTGCAGTTGATGTACGTAACTTAAGTTAACGTAGTTAGTAAAAACTATCCCCGTAACATTATCGTTAACATACGTTTATAAACAGCTATTATAACCTCGTTTTACATGTCGTAACGCGAACAGTTAGCTGACATCATTTGGCATTAACATGTAGCCTAACTATAATAACTTAGCTATTACCTGCACTGAACCCATGTAGGCCTGGCACTGTTGTTGTTGGAGGGTCAGGCTGATTAGCATCAGCAACTGTGGCCTGACGTTACTTCGTGCAGGTGAGAGCTTCTCGCAGGATTTTGAGGGATCTCTAATTCAGAAAAACAGAGCAATTTTTTTTTATTCATGAAAAATTATCTCATAATTTTGAGATAATTAAGTCGTTAATTCAGAAAAACAGAGCAAAAAATTTTTATTCATGAAAAATTATCTCATAATTCTGAGATAATTAAGTCGTTAATTCAGAAAAACAGAGTAGATTTTTTTTTATTCATGAAAAATGTATCTCAGAATTCTGAGATAATTAAGTCGTTAATTCAGAAAAACAGAGTAGATTTTTTTTTCTCAAGTGAATGCAATACGCTTCCGTAGTATCCAGATCTTTCACAGTTAAAGATCCATTTGCAGCTATTTTTTTAATAGCAGAAAATTTATTTTTATCCACAGAGCCAAAATCTGGTTGATTACTGGTTGTTATGTACACGATGAGCTCCATACTCTGTCCTTGGCGCTGTCTGAACCAGTACATCTGATTATAGCTAACATCTTTATTATGACTGCACTTCATTTCAGCAGATTCTCCTTTCAGTTTCCAGGAGACACTGGGGATTTGAGTGACTCCATTCTCTTCTGTTAAACTAAAGCACAACAAATAATTTAAATGAATGATTTTATTTGTATTTACAAGTTATATTCAGTTTGTAAACTATCTCATACCTGAAGTCCAGTAAAGCAGGAAATTCAGACTGATTATAGCACAGATCATACTGGTTTATGCTGGTTGTGGGAGAAAAGAAAAGCTCTACAGTCTGCTGCAGATGTTCCTTGTTGATGAGCAGCTGGAGGAAGTGACATCAAAACCTTCTGAAGTCTTCCTGTCACATGTTGAATATTGAATTGTTTTGATTTCTGATCATTAAATCCTATGATTTAATTTTAATGTAAAGTTGACTTTAACTTTAATATCATGACTGTAATGCAGTTTCATTGTGAATGTTGAACAACAATAGTTAAAAATTGGCAGCTAAAAATCTCAGATTCTGTAATTGTGTGTTTTCAGATCGTTTGTATCACAGCATAACCTGATGGTCAGGGATGGATTAAAAACAGAAAAGATTTGTCGATTCCTGTTCATTCATAACTAAATCAGGATGAGTCTGATGGACATTGTTAGCTGCAAAAAAAACTTCCTTTATGAAAACATTCAGCAATTTTGGTAACTATGAAATAATCACTGTTATTCCCAAAATTTACACATGATTCCCATAATGAGTTAAATTGTAAAAGTTCTAATATGGCTAATGAATAATGCGGTTAAAGGAATGAGAATGATGTTCATCTTGGCTCTTCATCTGAGACAATGGCAGCATGTGTATCTTCGGAGAGTCTGTTTCAGAGTTTTAAGGCTCAAAACTCCTCTATAAGGGAGAGGGAGGAACATCTGTTTCAGGAAAATCAGATTCAAAGCAAAAGTTAGACTGATCTTTGCTTGACCTAAAAGTTACTTGGATACAAGAAAATTATGTAATTTATCACAGTTAAACTTACAATTTGTATAACATTATTAAAGGCAGGTTTGAAGTTTATAGAACCGTTTATAGATAAGATTTAATACCAATAGTATAATTGTCTGTAATCATGTAAATGTGGCTTTTCTGTTAAAAACACTGGCAATGTGTCAATTCCAGGCCACAGGAGCAGGTGTTAATGAGATACTGAGAATATTTACACAGAGGTTTTTGTACTGAATAAAGCAGATATGCAGCACTGTGTAATAAGCAGCACAGAAGTACACTGCACTGTCATTGGTTAAAAGATTTTTGATGGTCAAAGAGAGGTTTTTGCTTCCAACAGCAACAATCTCCACTTTAGCCTTAAAATCATTTTCAATTTGTGTTGATGATTTTCCCACTTGATATCCAATAAAGGTCAGTCCCTGGTCTTGTCTGTACCAGTTGATCTGATTATAATTTGGTACACTGTGCTCACACTGGATTTTAACAGATTGTTGATGGTTGCCAAAGAGATCAGGAGGATTCTGTTTAACACGATTACTCTGAGAAAAACCTGCAATGAGAGAGAATATTGATTGAAATGATATTCAATGACATTAACATAAAAGTGCTTAAACAGCATTAATATGAATAAAAGTTTACCTCCAGGACATATCATTAAAACCCATATAATACTGGCAGCTCTGATCATGATGAACATCATGTGTGTAGTACGCTGTGTTACGTTGTAGTAAAACATGTGATCAAGTTTCCCTCAAGTTTGAACAGCACACCGCCCCATATGAGAAAAATAAACAGACAAACTGCATGTCTGATTACTGCCATGCCTGCTCACAATCAAGAAATCACTTAAACAAGTCCTGACTCACAAAGTGAAGTAAACCAAAAGATCCTCAAAAGCTACGCATCATGCTGAGATCCAAAGAAATTCAGGAATAAACGAGAAAAAAAGTAATTGAGATCTATCAGTCTGGAAAAGGTTACAAAGCCATTTCCTAAGCTTTGGGACTCCAGCGAACCACAGTGAGAGCCAATATCCACAAATGGCGAAAACATGGAACAGTGGTGAACCTTCATAGGTGTGACCAGCCAACCAAGATTACCCCAAGAGCGCAAAGACGACTCATCCAATATGTCACAAAAGACCCCACGACCACATCCAAAGAACTGCAGGCCTCACTTGCCTCAGTTTAGGTCAGCGTTCATGACTCCATAAGAAAGAGACTGGGCAAAAATGACTGATACAGTGAATGAGACAAACTCTTCAGTTTTGATAAAAGAGAAGGGATTATATTATTTTGTTCATTTATTAGACAATAACTCCCTCTGTCTGTTTTATTAGTGACTGCAGTAACATCAGTGCAGGTATTTTTGTTCAGCAGTGCAGTAACTCTGTCACACTGTGCTCACTTACTGCACAGAAATATACAGCGCTGTCCTCTGTATCCAGATCCTTTAAAGTTAAAGATCCATTTGCAGCAATTTTTTTAAAAGCAGAAAATTTATTTCTATCCACAGAGCCAAAATCTGGTTGATTACTGGTTGTTATGTACACGATGAGCTCCATACTCTCTCCTTGGTGCTGTCTGAACCAGTACATCTTATTATAGCTAACACCTTTATTATGACTGCACTTCATTTCAGCAGAATCTCCTTTTAGGTGCCAGGAGACACTGGGGATTTGAGTGACTTCAATCTCTTCTGCTAAAACTAAAGCACAACAAATGATTTACAAAGATGAAGTTATTTGTATTCACAAGTCAAATTCAGTTATATGCATATATTAATAGTACCTGAAGTCCAGTAGAGCAGGACATGCAGACTGATTATAACAATGATCATGGTGGTTAGTAATGACAAGAGAGGCACTAAGAGCTGAGGACCACAGATGGCTGCAAACACATCCTATTGAGGATCAGCTGGAGGAAATGACATCAAAACCTTTTCATTCTTCTTCCTGTCACATGTTGAATACTAAATACTAAACTGTAATTAATCCTTAACCTTGCCCTTCAAATCCACCATATATCAATTATAAAAGGAAAACAAAATATCTACGTGAGTCTAAAAGATTTATTTGTGTAATATAATAAATGATAAAACACATAAGTAGAAATAATTATAAAGAATTTTAAAAACCCTTTTTTAATTGTCAAATACTAAGTTAATAAATAGTTCAGTAAATAGTTCATAACACATCTAATAATGATAATGACCAAAAAATGACCAGATAATGACTATATTTTCAAAACATCACACATCATAAATGTCATGTAAGGAAATTTCCGAGCCAGTGATCAAGTGTGTAGGTCTGATAATAGCTAGCATCTTTATCATGACTGCACTTCATTTCAGCAGATTCCCCTTGTAGATGCCAGGTGACACTGGGGATTTGAGAGACTCCAATCTCTTCTGCTAAAGCTAAAGCACAACAAATGATTTACAAAGATGATTTTGTATTTACTCTTAGTTTGTGGATTATATTGTACCTGCATTCCAGTAAAACAGGAAAATCAGACTGGTTCTAAGACTGATCATACTGGTTCGATGTGGCAAGAGAAGTATCAAGAACTGAAGACCACAGGCTGCTTTATATACATACTGTGTAGAACCAGCTGGAGGAAATGACATCAAAACATTTCAAGTCTTCCTGCCATGGGCTGAATTTTCATTTCGCAATCATTATCGTACTTAAACAGTCATTTTAATAATTAAGCCATCTTTACATGCTAAGCTATAATGTATGAAACAGGTTTACAGTAGAATAAAGAAAAAAAATTAAAACCTTTACAAAACACTGGGTCATTTGTTAAGAGAGCCATGAGGGCTCCCTCTGCTGGCCTGCAGAGGATTTGCTGCACTTTAGCATCAGGACTCTATTTCCCAAAATTCATTGCACCACCTACTCAGCACACCTGTTTCTTATTTGCAATCACCTGGTTTATTTAAGCTCACTCAGAACTCCTGGATGTCACGAAGTATTGTTAGCTTGTTAGCATTCTGAGCGTATTATCGGTTCCGTCTTTTGCCTTGTTTTGACCTTTGCCTGCTTTCGTGTTTATGAATGTTTGCTACCTGCCCTGACCCACGCCTGGATTATTGAATACTGTTTTTGGATTTTCTCTGATATTCCTGTTTGCCTGATGTTTGATCCTTGCCTGTTTTGGAATTTGGCTAATAAACCAGCATTTGGATCTAACGTGTTTCACGTGCCTGACATCATTAGTGTACAGTATACATGCGAATACAAAACAGTGTCATCAACCAGCTACCATGTTAATGTTAAGATGGTAATAATATAATGTGAACAAAACAAAAAGGTACCACATGAGTAGATTAGATTTTAGAGGAATTGTGTATCTACTAAATGTATTTAATCATAAGGCCTTATTTATTTATTTATTTACAGATAATACGATTTTTTTTAATATATATATGTATGTATTTATGTATATTTGGAAGGTACATATGTAGCTTGCCTAGAGCTGCTCTGAAGGAGGTCATGGATCTCGAAGGTCTTCAGGAAATGGAAAATGTGTATTTAGATATCCAGAAAGCTGTAATTGTGTGTTTTTTGATCGTTTGTACCACAGCATCACCTGATGGTCAGGTATGGAGTGAAAACAGGAAAGGTTTGTAGAGTTCTGTATATTCTTGATTAAAACAGCTAGGAGTCTGATAAACATTGTTAACTACAAAAGGCCTTTCTGTAAGAAAAGATTAATTCTTAAATTAGATTAGATGTGTGGCTTTTCTGTTAAAAACACTGGCAATGTGTCAATTCCAGGCCACAGGAGCAGGTGTTAATGTGATACTGAGAATATTTACACAGAGGTTTTTGTACTGAATAAAGCAGATATGCAGCACTGTGTAATAAGCAGCACAGAAGTACACTGTACTGTCATTGGATAAAAGATTTTTGATGGTCAAAGAGACGTTTTTGTTTCCATCCCCAACAATCTCCACTTTAGTCTTAAAATAATTTCCAATTTGTGTTGAAGATTTTCCCCACTGGTATCCAATAAAGGTCAGTCCCTGGTCTTGTCTGTACCAATAGATTTGATCATAACTTGGTACACTGTGCTCACACTGGATTTTAACAGAGTTTTGATGGTTGCCAAAGAGATCAGGAGGATTCTGTTTAACACGATTACTCTGAGAAAAACCTGCAATGAGAGAGAATATTGATCAAAATGATATTCAATGGCATTAATGTAAAAGTCCTTAAACAGCATTATTATGAATAAAGTTTACCTCCAGGACATATCATTAAAACCCATATAATACTGGCAGCTCTGATCATGTTGAACATCTGAATGTCTATTGTGCTGATTTGTACTTGCGTGTCTGTTGTAGTAAAATATTTGATCAGGTTTCCCTCATGTTTAAACAGCACAGCGCCCCCATATGAGGAAAATAAGAACTGCATGTCTGTTGAGAAAAATAAATTATGGAAAATGAAAAAAATATTGTAAGGTAGTTACAGTTTATAGCTTCTGTAACATAAGTGATAACAGGAACAAACTTGTTTTGAGGATGTTTCATGTTGTTCAATGTAAGTAAAATAAAAGTCTGTCCCAGTTTTGAAAAAGGGATTATTTTGATCATTTAATAGACGAGGACTCCCTCTGTCTGTTTTATTAGTGACTGCAGTAACATCAGTGCAGGTGTTTTTGTTCAGCAGTGCAGTAACTCTGTAACACTGTGCTCACTTACTGCACAGAAATATACAGCGCTGTCCTCTGTATCCAGATCCTTCACAGTTAAAGATCCATTTGCAGCAATTTTTTTAACAGTAGAAAATTTATTTTTATCCACAGAGCCAAAATCTGGTTCACTACTGGGTGTTTTGTACACGATGAGCTCCATACTCTGTCCTTGGCGCTGTCTGTACCAGTACATTTGGATATAGCTAAAATCTTTATTATGACTGCACTTCATTTCAGCAGAATCTCCTTTCAGTTTCCAGGCGACACTGGGGATTTGTGTGACTCCATTTTCTTCTGCTAAAACTAAAGTACAACAAATGATTTAAATGAATGATTTTATTTGTATTTACAAGTTATATTCAGTTTGTAAACACAAATCTCATACCTGAACTCCAGTAAATCAGGAAATTCAGACTGATTATAGCGCAGATCATACTGGTTTATGCTGGTTGTGGGAGAAAAGAAAAGCTCTACAGTCTGCTGCAGATGTACCTTGTTGACGAGCCGCTGGAGGAAGTGACATCAAAACCTTCTGGTCTTCCTGTCACGTGTTGAATATTGAATTGTTTTGCTTTCCGATCATTACATTTTATGATTTTATTTTATGGTTAAGTGACTTCAACTATAATATCATGTCTGTAATGCAGTTTTATTTGTAATTGTTGAACAACAATAGTTAAAAATTGGCAGCTAAAAATCTGAGATACTGTAATTGTGTGTTTTCAGATCGTTTGTATCACAGCATAACCTCATGGTCAGGTATGGATTGAGAACAGAAAACATTTGTAGATTTCTGTTCATTCATAATTAAATCAGGAGACATCCGATGGACATTGTAAGAGCAAAAAAATTTGTTTATGAAAACATTCAACAATTTTTGTAAATATGAAATAATCAGTTATACGCAAAATTTACACATGCTTCCCATAATGAGTTAAATTGTAAAAGTTCACTGTTTTCTAATATGGCTAATGAATAATGCAGTTAAAAAAATGAGAATGATGTTCATCTTGGCTCTTCATCTGAGACAATGGCAGCATGTGTATCTTCTGAGAATCTGTGAATCTGAGAAACTCCTCTATATGGGAGAGGGAGGAACATCTGATTCGGGAAAATCAGATTCAAACAAACCAAAAGTTTGACTGATCTCTGCTTGACCTAAAAGTTACTTGGATACAAGAAAATGATGTAATTTATTACAGTTAAACTTACAATTTGTATAACATTATTAAAGGCAGGTTTGAAGTTTATAGAACCGTTTATAGATTAGATTTAATACCAATAGTATAATTGCCTGTAATAATGTATGTGTGGCTTTTCTGTTAAAAACACTGGCAATGTGTCAATTCCAGGCCACAGGAGCAGGTGTTAATGAGATACTGAGAATATTTACACAGAGGTTTTTGTACTGAATAAAGCAGATATGCAGCACTGTGTAATAAGCAGCACAGAAGTACACTGCACTGTCATTGGATAAAAGATTTTTAATGTTCAAAGAGACGTTTTTGTTTCCATCCCCAACAATCTCCACTTTAGACGTAAAATCATTTTCGATTTGTGTTGAAGATGTACCCCACTGGTATCCAATAAAGGTCAGTCCCTGGTCTTGTCTGTACCAATAGATTTGATTATAACTTGGTACACTGTGCTCACACTGGATTTTAACAGATTGTTGATGATTGCCAAAGAGATCAGGAGGATTCTGTTTAACAGGATTACTCTGAGAAAAACCTGCAACGAGAGAGAATATTGATTGAAATGATTTTCAATGACATTAATAAAAAGTGCTTAAACAGCATTAATATGAATAAAAGTTTACCTCCAGGACATATCATTAAAACCCATATAATACTGGCAGCTCGGATCATGATGATCGTCTGAATGTCTATTGAGCAGATTTGCAGCAGTGTCTGTTGTAGTAAAACGCGATCAGGTTTCCCACATGTTTAAACAGCACAGCGCCCCCATATGAGGAAAATAAGAACTGCATCTCTTCTGAGAAGAAATTATGGAAAATGAAAAGAATATTGTAAGAGAATAACAGTTTATAACTGCTATAACGTAAGTGATATCAGGAACAAACTTGTTTTGAGGATGTTTCACGTTGTTGTAAGTAAAGTAAAGTAAGTAATGTAAGTTTTAAATGTAAGTAAAATAAAAGACATGTAGGATGTGGTTATTAAATTACATAATTAAAAAAATAAAATTAATTAAAACAACATTAATTTCAATGTAAATGTGTTATTACTTCATCTAAAAAGGACAACCTATTTGACATTATTGTCTTGAAGAGTGAGACATATATTGAGTTTCACTGCCCAGTTTTGAAAAAGGGATTATTTTGATCATTTAATAGACGAGGACTCCCTCTGTCTGTTTTATAAGTGACTGCAGTAACATCAGTGCAGGTGTTTTTGTTCAGCAGTGCAGTAACTCTGTAACACTGTGTTCTTTTACTGCACAGAAATATACAGCGCTGTCGTCTGTATCCAGATCCTTCACTGTTAAAGATCCATTTGCAGCTATTTCTTTAACAGTAGAAAATTTATTTTTATCCACAGAGCCAAAATCTGCTTCACTACTGGGTGTTTTGTACACGATGAGCTCTATACTCTGTCCTTGGCGCTGTCTGAACCAGTACATTTGATTATAGCCAAGACCTATATTATGACTGCACTTCATTTCAGCAGATTCTCCTTTCAGGTGCCAGGAGACACTGGGGATTTGTATGACTCCATTCTCTTCTGCTAAAACTAAAGTACAACAAATGATTTAAATTCATGATTTTATTTGTATTTACAAGTTATATTCAGTTTGTAAACACAAATCTCATACCTGATGTCCAGTAAAGCAGGAAATTCAGACTTATTATAGCACAGAACATACTGGTTTATGCTGGTTGTGGGAGAAAAGAAGAGCTCTACAGTCTGCTGCAGATGTACCTTGTTGACGAGCAGCTGGAGGAAGTGACATCAAACCCTTCTGAAGTCTTCCTGTCACATGGTGAATATTGAATTGTTTTGCTTTGTAATTATTAAATCCTATGATTTTATTTGAATCAAAAGTTGTCTTTAATTTTAATATCATGTCTGTAATGCAGTTTCATTGTGATTGTTGAACAATCAATTATACTATTGCCTGTAATAATGTATGTGTGGCTTTTCTGTTAAAAACACTGGCAATGTGTCAATTCCAGGCCACAAGAGCAGGTGTTATTGTTATACTGAAAATAATTACACAGAAGTTTTTGTATTGAATAAAGCAGATATGCAGCACTGTGTAATAAGCAGCACAGAAGTACACTGTACTGTCATTGGATAAAAGATTTTTGATGGTCAAAGAGACGTTTTTGCTTCCATCCCCAACAATCTCCACTTTAGTCTTAAAATCATTTTCGATTTGTGTTGATGATTTAACCCGCTGATATCCAATAAAGGTCAGTCCCTGGTCTTGTCTGTACCAGTTGATCTGATTATAACTTGGTTCACTGTGTTCACACTGGATTTTAACAGAGTTTTGATGGTTGCCAAAGAGATCAGGAGGATTCTGTTTAACACGATTACTCTGAGAAAAACCTGCAATGAGAGAGAATATTGATTGAAAAGATATTCAATGGCATTAATATAAAAGTGCTTAAACAGCATTAATATGAATAAAAGTTTACCTCCAGGACATATCATTAGAACCCATATAATACTGGCTGCTCGGATCATGGTGATCGTCTGAATGTCTATCGAGCAGATTTGCAGCAGTGTCTGTTGTAGTAAAACATGTGATTAGGTTTCCCTCATGTTTAAACAGCACAGCGCCCCCATATGAGGAATATAACAACTGCATGTCTGTTGAGAAATAGAGAAATTATGGAAAGTGGAAAGATTTCTCAGTTAGAAAAGCATGTCAGCATGTGATGTAGATTACTTGTATCACCAATAGTCCTTTTTCAAATGGGCTTTAAATGTGGCTGTCAAAAAACTAAGGTTCCAACAATGCATTCAGACTGATTTTGAGCACTTTTTACAGTTGAAATTGTCTCAAAGCAGCTTTACAGAAATAAACATAGAACAAAAGGTTATTATAAAGAATAATAGAAAGATTAATTTAATACAAAATTCAAGATTAATATTAGATATATTTAAATATGTTTGTATTTATCCCCAATGAGCACATCTGTGGTGACTCAAACAGCAGTGGTCAGGAAAAACTGAATTGAAGAAACCTTGAGAGGAACCAAACTCAAAGGGGAACCCATCCTCATGTGGGTGACAATGGAGGGTGTGATTTTAAATATTCATTTTAACAAATGTTGTAGTGATGCAAAAGACCACATGTAGTTGGCATCTCCTCTATAGTATCGCAGAGTCTAACTGAAGCTCATAAATCTCTAGATGCCTCAGGATTCTCACAGACTCTGCCTCATCTCAATGGAGGTCCAAAATCTTCATGACACGGGAGACAATCGGAACTGGTTCAATTTCTGGATGCCTCGGGATAGGTAGATAGAAAGAAGCAGTGGAGGGGGAATAACGTAGATGCTGTTCATAATATTAGCAAGGACTAGATGATAATGTTCATTTGGTCTGATGTAATAGAGCACAATATTTTGGGATGTATTATGTTTATGCCTGACTAAAGCGATGAGTTTTTAATCTACATTTAACTGGGAAAGTGTATCTGAGCCCCGGACACTATCAGGAAGACTATTCAAAAGTTTGGGAGCTAAATATGAAATCGTTCTAATGCCTTTAGTAGACTTAAATATTCTGGGAACTACCAGAAGTCCTGAGTTCTGTGATCTCAGAGAACACGAAGAACTATTAAGAACCTTATACATAAGTAGCAGCAGTTTGTACTGTAATCAATTCTAAACTTAAGGTAGACAATGTAGAGTTGATAAAATTGGGGTTATATGATCATATTTTCTTGTCCTGGTAAGAATTCTGGCAGCTGCATTTTGGACTAACTATAGCCTATTTATTAAAGATGCAGGACAACCACCTAGTAATGCATTACAATAGCCCAGTCTAGAGGTCATGAATGCATGAACTAGCTTCTCATCATCAGATACAGATAGGATGTTTCTTAACTTGCCAATATTTCTACGGTGGAAGAAGGCTGTTTTTGTAATATGGGTGATATGATTTTCAAAAGACAATTTGCTGTCTAATATAACACCCAGGTCTTTCACTGTCGAGTTACTAGTAACAGTACATCCCTCTAAATGAAAGTTGGTGTGAGAGCTTCTGTGTACTGGTTATTGGACCGATACATAGTATTTCTGTCTTATCAGAGTTTAACAAATTAACGCACTTAGTTAAGTTGGACACTTTAGCTATTTCATCTGGTTTTGATGAGATATATAACTGTGTATCATCAGCATCAGTAGAAATCCCACTGTAATCCAATGCCTTCTAATGATGTCCCCTAAGGGAAGAATGTATACAGAGAAAAGCAGAGGTCTTAGAACTGATCCTTGAGGGACACCATAATTAACTGACAATAAAATAGAGGATTTGCCATTCAATTCTACAAAATGGTGTCAATCAGACAGGTAGGATCTAAACCAACTTAAAGCCTGTCCATGAATACCTGTGTAATTTTGTAAGCGATCTAGGAGAATGTTGTGATCTATAGTGTCAAATGCAGCGCTATGATCAAGTAGAACTAATAGTGAGATGCAGTCTTGGTCCAAAGCTAAGAACAAGTAATTTGTAACTTTAACAAGTGCAGTTTCTGTGCTATGATGGGGCCTGAAACCTGACTGAACCTGACTCTTCAAAGATATTGTTATCCTGTAAGAAGGAGCACAGTTGAACAGACACAATCTTTTCTAGTATTTTAGAAAAAAAATACTAGAAAAGCACACACAAAGCAGCATCACAAAATAAAAAAGTCAAGTACTGGCATAAATTATTGCTATTTTACAGGATGAACTTAACCCTTCTGCAGACCTTGTCTGAATTCCTATGCAAATTAGGAGTGCTGAGTCAAGTTGACATTGTCTGTTTTGACTGCTTATAAAAATTAAGTATATACTGTTTGATAGCCTTTTTTTCACCTTTTTTGTCTAACTTGTTTACAACATATTAACATATATTTTGCAATTTTTTTTGTAATATTTGGTATATTAAACCTCAATAATATGCAAACATGCCTCATTTTCTAGTAAAAAATAAACTGAAATTTTGAATTATTTTCACTATAGAGGCACAAAGGTTAATGCACAATTACAGGCTGGTATATTTAAAGGCAGGAGATTGTTTTGAAACCATTTTTAATTTCAGTAAATAATAAAACCTTTTTTTTTTTGTTTTTTTCCAGGTCAAATTGGCTTGAATGCTTATAAATCAAAAATTCTACAATGATCACCATCCTGTGTGATCAGCTTACATTTGTGAACATTTTACACTTATGTCTATTTTGCCTACCAGATGCCATCTGATCACCCAAAAACGGTCTACACACACACACACACACACACACACGCACACGCACATGCGCACACACACACACACACACACACACACACATGCACACACACCACTCAAAAACATGGCATAATATGATTTGAATATGAAAACACAATGTGTGTGTGTGTGTGTGTGTGTGTGTGTGGTGTGTGTGCGTGTGCGTGTGCGTGCGTGTGCGCGTGCGCGTGTGCGTGTGCGCGTGTGCGTGTGCGTGTTTGTGTGTGTGTGTGTGTGTGTGTGTGTAGACCGTTTTTGGGTGATCAGATGGCATCTGGTAGGCAAAATAGACATAATTGTCCCCAGCTGGAAAAATGCATATAACAAGTGTGAAATATTTACAAATGAGTAGTTTTTGTTTTGTCCGGAGGCCTAATGAATTGCAATGCCCAATGCTTGTGTGTGTGTGTGTGTGTGTGTGTGTGTGTGTGTGTGTGTGTGTGTGTGTGTGTGTGTGTGTGTGTGTGTGTGTGTGTAGCATCATTTCGGTAGATCATATTTTGCCCTCTGCTAGGCAAAGGCATATCAAAAGTGTGAAATATTTACAAATGTGTAGCTTTTTTTCTGGAGGCCTAATGGAATGCAATGCCCAATTTGTGTGTGTGTGTGTGTGTGTGTGTGTGTGTGTGTGTGTGTGTGTGTGTGTGTGTGTGTGTGTGTGTGTGTGTGTGTGTGTGGTGTGTGAGTGTGTTTTTTGGGTGCATGTGTTAGTGGACATTTTGTGTGTGCATTTTTGTGTCTGTATGTATGTTCATTGCGCTGAAAAGGGCAAAAGTGTGACTTATTGCCCCACTAAATGTGGCCGAGTCAAATTGACTCGGGAGGACATGAGGAGGAATGTATTTATTTTATGAACACATAGTTCAACAAAAATAGACAAAATTAATTTTACTTGCAAAGTTCATAATTTGGAACAATCCTGGTAAATATCAGGCAAATATGTGGAAGGAAACCCAAGTTATGACACATTAAACTGTCCAGATGAGTCAAATAGACCCCAGGTCTGCACAAGGGTTAAATCAGTTGCAGTACACAATTCTGTTTCTCTGTATCAGAATAAAGGTTTATAAATTCTTGCAGCTCAGTATTTTACAGACATATATTCAATTGAGAAGTTCACATAAATTCCACTGCATGTTACTGCTCCATCGCCATTTGACAGACTACATACTAATATTGTGGAATAGTGAGATTGGGTGATTTTAACTGGCCATAAAAAAAAAGGATTTCATTGAATCATTTATTACATTAGGATGCCATCTGTTGGTTTTAGTAGTAACTGCAGTAACATAAGTGCAGCTGTTTTCCAGTGAGTTTATGCTGTGGTATAAAGAGTTTGATCTCAATAAGGGTTTCTTGGATATCTAAATATGGAAGTTAAAATACCCTCGAAAATCCCTGGAAAACAAATTTATTACAAAACTCATCATACTTATTCATGCCAGTAGCAGGTAGTAAGATGAGCACCAGTTTCTGCATGTTTTACTTTTTTATAAGATGCTTTTATTAGAAGTGCCTTTATTTGTAATATATACTGTATATTAAAGTACAGTAAAATTATTGATTTTGCAAATCCCAGTTTGATAGAAAGGTGGAATCAGAGTGCAGGGTCAGCTTTAATAGAGTAGCCCTGGAGTAGAGAGAGTTAAGAGCCTTGCTGAACCCCAGAGCTTTAATCTTGGTTGTAGGATATGACATCAATGCCAATTGCAATCTTCATGTCACATGTTGAATTATGGTTTCACATAATTTCTTGTATTTAAGCTTTCTTCAATTATTAAGGCATCTTTACAAGCAAATTTATACTAAAATCTTACATGATGAGGCAAATGAGGAAACGCTCCAAATGTAATAATAATAGAGAAAGTGAATAGATAGATAGATAGATAGATAGATAGATAGATAGATAGATAGATAGATAGATAGATAGATAGATAGATAGATAGATAGATAGATAGATAGATAGATAGATTTGTGCAGAAAGATACAAAAGTGGGTAATAATTATGTGTGTTATGTAGTTTAATAGTGTTTATTGAATAGTTTAGTTGAATAGTACAATGAGTACATAATTACCTCTTCATATATACTCAATTGGAAAGCTAGGTTTAAATTTTTTAACACTTATAATATTTATTTACTTATATTTGGATTCAGTTAGATGATTCATTTTATTCTACTTTTCTATCTCCAAAGAATCACATTAATCACATTAATAAATCCACCAAATGTTTACTAAAACATTCATCATGTATAGTGTCATTAAAAGACAAAATAGTTATAGCAACTGATTTAATAGAAATACATTCTAACGTGTGTAGTCATGTTGGATGCATTACATTAAGAACATTGTTCACTTTTAATTTGTGATGACGACTCCCTCTGCCTGTTTTATTAGTGACTGCAGTATCATCAGTGCAGGTGTTTTTGTTCAGCAGTGCAGTAACTCTGTAACTCTGTGCTCACTTACTGCACAGAAATATACAGCGCTGTCCTCTGTATCCAGATCCTTCACAGTTAAAGATCCATTTGCAGCTATTTTTTTAATAGCAGAAAATTTATTTTTATCCACAGAGCCAAAATCTGGTTGTCCACTGGTTGTTATGTACATGATGAGCTCCATACTCTGTCCTTGGCGCTGTCTGAACCAGTACATATGATAATAGGTGCCACCCTTATTATGACTGCACTTCATTTCAGCAGAATCTCCTTTCTGGTGCCAGGAGACACTGGGGATTTGTGACACTCCATTTTCTTCTGCTAAAACTAAAAGATAGAAGAATAAGGTGAAAGTCAATTTAAATATGATGGGTGATAAATGTATTTATATTTATAAATTCACTCCATTACAAGCTCATATCACTTTATAGACGAATAGTACCTGAAATCCAGAGAAGCAAGAAATTCAGGATGATGGTAACACTAAACATATTGATTCATTATAATGGCATGAGAAGAGATGAGCAGCACAGACTGCTATACAAACATGTTGAGGATCAGATGGAGGAAATGACATCAAAACCACTTTCAACTCCTCCTCCCATGTGCTGAATTCTGATGAACATTTACTGTCCATAGATATTCATCTAAAAAATGTAACTGTTTAACTGTTTTTATTGGGGCATTGGGATTTTCATGCATTTACTTTTTGCTACACAGTGAATTGGCTGCATTGTTTTTACATGAATTTCCCCGATCTATTGCTTCCATTCCAGGCAAATTGACATTGTTTTTTAGGCCATATTAAGAATATGGAAACATACAAATACCCAGGAAGCTGTAAATGATTGGTGTAATTGCTGTGAGTTTATACCAGAATATAATATTATGGCCAGGTATGTGAGAGTAGTAAAGATTTATAGATTCCTGTATATTCGTGATTAAGTTGAGTACACTGGTGCACACCACTGGCCACAGAAGACCAACCTGTAAGAAAGTAATAACAATTACACTTTATACGAGCTCACAGCTTTGTATCAAAATTGCTTCCACAATGCATTAAATACCAATTAGACTAGAAACACTAAAATGTACTACATGGCTACTGTAGTCAACTGGAAATTGCTGTAAATTGCTTTGAAACTTGGTTAGCTTGCTTACTCAGGTATGTTAGATAAACGAGAGAAAGCTTTCCGGAAAAAATACACAGGGTGACCATAATTAGGGGTTAATAAGAGCAACAACTTGCAGGGATTGATCTGCATGGTCAGCCAGTGTCTCATGGGATTGTTGTGAATGAAGCCGCCCGGAGACTGTCAAGCCTTCTTTTGAACCAATTTTGTGTCAGTCAGCTGTATGGTCTGGTCTTTATCAGCAATCAGGTCTGTGGTGAACTCAGAGTAACAATGACCCATTAGTTCCTCAGTAGCACTATTATAAACTGTTGTAGAAATGACATTATTTACATTTACACTATTTACTGTAGAGTGTCACCCAAATGAGGATGGGTTCCCTTCTGAGTCTGGTTCATCTCAAGGTTTCTTCCTAATATCATGTCAGGGATTTTTTCCTTGCCGCCGTCACCTATGGCTTGCTCATTAGGGATCTTTTTAAAAATTATTTTAAACTTTAATTGTATATATTCACTTATTTATTTTAATTCTTAATTTTTTAATTTTTTCTTATTATTATTATTATCATACATTTATTTTTTTCTCTCTCTTCTGTTTACATTTGTTTACACATGTAAAGTTGCTTTGAGACAATGGGAAATTATTAAATGTGCTATACAAATTAATTTAATTGAATTGAATTACAATTAGACACATTCATTGCTGTTTTAAATCTAATATAAAAACAAATAGAAATATTTTGAGGAATTTTGAGATACAGGTACAGATCCAGATATGAGTACAGATAGGCATAATGCAATTGTGTTCCACACATACTTTATATGTACTCAGTAGGAAAGCAAGATATAATTTCTTCTATTTTTATTCCCAATGTACAGCTTATATGACAATATTGTGTTGTATACTGAAATAGTGTGACATCTGGCAAGCTCTGTGAGATCATTTGTCAGACATTGATCTCCATTATCAAGCTTAAGAATAAACAAACAAACAAACAAACAAACAAACAAACAAATAAATAAAAATCATTCTGATGTAGATCCAGTGGAGGAAATAATGACATTTAAACCATTTCAACTTTAGCCAATTAAGGTATTTTATTTACACCATCCTGTCAAATTGTAAAACATGTTCATTAGCAATTCTAGTTTTAATGTACTAAAAAAACTTGTTGAAGATTCATATAAGATCGTGCAAATGGGGAAATGTATATATATTTACTAAATGAACCACTTTAGATGTTACAACAGTTGCATGAACAATGATCTCCATCAGTGTAGATCATATGTATTAGATATATCCTGAGATATGTGTTTTTGTACAGGGAGAAGGGAACATTGACACACTGTGAATCTGAACTGCACAGAAATAAACGCCGTTGTCTTTTGCTGTCAGATAGTTAATAGTAAGTGTGGCATTACTGTTCGTGTCTTCATCGAGGTTTATTTTGGCAGCCTGTTCCGAATAGGTATATTTGATATTTTGATGTCCAAGGAACATTAAATTCATTTCCTTAAACTGTTTGTACCAGAGTATTTGCTCAAAGTTCTTGACTGCATAGGAGCAATAGAATTGAGCAGATTCGGCGTGATTTTTGAACAGGTAAGGAGGAGATTGTTCAACTCGATGACTTGCCGCGAGACCTAAAAAGAGCACAGGTAAGCACATTAAATAAGTTATTAATAGATGGAATAAAACAGGAATGGCTGTGCTGTTAAAGGACAAAAGAACAGAGACATTGTCCTGGTGTGATGTTGCCAGATACAAACATCTGTTACTACCCTAATGTTGATTATTTACTATAACAGCTCATCTTGCAGTGCTTTATTCATCTTGCAATACGGCAATTTGGAAACAATTTAAAAGAATGAATGAATTAAATATTTAATGATTTTAACTGATTATAGTTACATTCATTGTTAAAGAGCATTTACAAAAGATGTTAGTTTCTGTTCACCTCAGTTATAAACAGTCACTGACCATCCTATCTTTTATATCTTTCTCTTGACATTAACATCTACATTTTATCTCATTTTACACAACTAAACAATTGGAGTTTAAGGCCTTTTTCAGGAGCCAAGTGGGAGCAGCTTGTTGGGCCTTGAACTTCCAACTGATAGTCACCTTAACCACTAGGCTACCACATCTCTATTCTTTATGCTAAAACATTAAAAATGCAGCCCAAGGACCAGGAACATTACAGCTTTCACTCTGATTGTTATAAAGCGATAGTGCTGGAGACTTTTTCCAACAATGATAAACATGTCCTCACAGAAATCTCACCATATCAACAATTCCATATTTTTTTTCTGATAATATGGAACATTTTAATGTCATTGGTGCTGTTATAGAATATTAATTAATGCCTTCTTAATGGTTGTCATGAATTTCTGAATAAAACAAAAATAAATTCTAGACAGAATCACTTCGGTAGAGCTGTAGACACTTACCATCCAGCATGATTTGAGATAAAAAGAGCAGAATCATTATGCTGATTTGTTTCCTGTCTTAGAACAGAGCACACCAACGCTTGCTTATGAATTCGAGATGACAGGAAGTGACTTCACCACTGCTTGATTTATCTATCTGGTGTATTTTTGGTCATGAGTAGTTGGTTTGTGAGCTGAACAGGTGTTGAGTGTGTGTTTGTTGTGGGGGTATTGCAGTTCTTGTTCAGCTTAAAGATTAGCTTGTCATGCTGTGCTTCTTGTTTTGCACAGAAGTAGACAGCACTGTCTGTGCTCTCCAGCTCCTTCATAGTTAGATCCAAAGAGTTGCCTTTCTTCATGACAGAAACCTTCTGCTTAAATTTATCTTCTGGTGTGCCCATGTTAACATAATAGTGCACAATGAGCTCCAGGGATTCAGAAGGCCTCTTTCTGAACCAGTACATGCTATTATACGACGTACCAATCTGAGAACAATGAAGAGTCACATTCTGACCCTCATAAGAAGAAAGATCAGCCGATTGATTTACACTGAAAGCTGAAAACAAAAAGTTAATTAGTTAGACAAGTGGAATCCTTGTATCTATTTGAATGCTCTCAAAAGTTATTAGAAAATCTGGGTGCATTATAAATAAAAAAAAAAGTTTATATGTCCTTACCAGCAGGTAAAAATAGAATTATTATTAAAATGCCAGTCATTATCTTTTTTACCCACAATAATGCACATCAAATATGAATAACAGCACCTCTTGTTAAATGTAACCGCTAGAGCGATTCACTTTCAATCCCTTCTTCCCTTCTGCCACACCTCTCTTTCTTTACCTTGATCTGAAATGTGCTTGACAAACATTTTGCTCTGAAGTAAAAATGAACTTTTGGAGAACTGAGACTGTCAAAACTTAAAAACGTTTCTATCTTTAATTTCCACACCCAGACCTCCAGCTCTCATCAATATATGTATGTAAATACATGGTCATGTAGTTTTATTAATATTGTTCTATGGTTCCTTTGTTTTCTTGTATAAATGTGCTTAAAAAAATAAAAATGAAAAATCAGTTTTGAGGAAATAATTCACCTGATTTATATGTATTATTTAAATCATTGCTGAATATTAGATGTGTTAAGAATGTGATTTGAATATAAAACTCAGGGATTTTTCACTTCGCTTAGGTGAAATCACTTGACACAAGAGAATCTATAGTCTGGGCTAGAATGAAATAAGCTCCAACTTTATTTTTTTAAACATGTTTTTTATTTATTGTTTTTTTTTTTGTTTATACACTTGAATGAATAAATGAATGAATAAATTCATTATTCGATTGATTAGAAGGATTATTAAATAAACAGAATGATTTAACCTTGCAAATGTAAGTGTGCAGTATTTTAGCTCAATAAAATGCTTTCACTTTAAATATATTTGCGAGGTTAAATCGTATCGTAAAAAAATATTTTCTAATCCTTCTAATCAATTTAATAACTGATAAAAGTTGCAATTTACTGTTGAAAAAGTAATATTTAGCACTAAATGCTTATAGTCTTTTGGACTTGAGGAAAAACTCAGCTGTAGTTGTTAGTGCAGAGCTCAGAAGAGATGGCGAGAAAGGATATTCAGTTTTTGTAATGATGAAAGAGGATTTGTGCTGTTGTGTAATACGCTGCACAGAAATAAACTCCACCACTCTCTGGTGTAATGTCTGTAAAGTTAAGAGTGCTGTAATACAAGTTTGCTTTTCCACTGATCATGATTTGTTCTTTAAATTCTTGTTCTATACTTCCAAATTCAGATATAAGATATCCCATGAAGGAGAATTCCTTGTTGTGTGTTTGCTTGTACCACAGAATGCGATCATGGCCTTGAATATCATGGGAACATTTTATTTCTGCTAATTCTCCTTTACTCCTGATGAGGCCATGAGGTGTTTGATGAACAGTCTTTCCATTTGAGGAACCTGTGAAGAAAATGGAAAGGTTTTCATTAAAGAAGTAACAAATACTATTGTTTTAATCATGAGAAGAATATTAAACAGTCTTAAATTACCTGTGACAAAGAGCACCAAACTGGTTAGTTTGAGGAAAACTTTAAACATCGTGGGTAGGCGTTGAGCCACAGCAAACATGTAATGTGTATTGCTCTGTACTGTAGAGCTGCATTCTCTTATCTGTTGTGGTGTACCACAAATACACTGAATAACAGAGTGAACGTGTGGAAGCATGCTGCCCCCAAACGACAAGAATCTTCAGCTGACAAATGAATTGGAAATCTTTGCAGTATTATAATATTTTGTCTAGTAACTTAGATGAAGTTCTCATGGAAGTACTCATGAAAGATGAAATCCAATGGTATTAATATGATAATAATTTAGACAACCAATATATTTTGAATTTAATTTATCTGTATAACACAATTAACAATTATTATATATCTCTAACAATTTATTATAGTTATTATATATCTCTAACAATTTTTCCTGGAAATGGAGAGGAGGCAACAGTGGCAATGGTGGCAAGGAAAAACTCCCTGAGATGATATGAGGAAGAAAAATTGAGAGGAACCAGATGTGCTTAGTGAACCATCCTCATTTGGGTGACACTGGACAGTAAATAATGTAAATGTAAATAATGTCCTTTCTACAACAGTTTGTAGTTGAGTGGAATTAATAAGGACTAACAGGTCAATGCAATTTCCAAGTTCATCAAAGACTTAACACTAATTCCTTCTTACTGAAGTCTCCAAATGATTGCTGATGAATAACATCAAGAAAAATTAAAATGTTGTTTACTTTCCAAATAAAAAAACTGAATCAGATTGTAAAAAAAAGAATAAATGATGTGCTTTAGCATCACCTTGCGCTTATCTCTTCTTCTGTATAATAAAGGAAATTTGATTCACTATTTGTGATATTGAAATCTTCTCTTTTAACATAGCTAGCGATGTGGTTAAACAGGTGAACACTCAATGAAAGTGAGGTTTTTCTTTATAGGAGAGGACATGTGTAACGCTGTGTGCCGAAAGCTGCACAGAAGTACAACCCGTTGTGTAGCACTTGGCTTGCTTCAGAAATATGTAGAGAAAATAAAGATCTTCCATCTCCAGTTACAGATAAATTGGCTTGGAATCCTTTTTTTATTTCGATAACATTAGTGTATTTTACATGTCCAATGAGTTTCAAGCTGGTGTCCGATTGTGTCCTTTGATAAGAGGATAGTGTCTCATAGCTAAAGATGCTGTGGCTGCATGTAAGTCACATTTTCCTCAGGCATACACAAGACATCAGAAGGGCTCTGATTAACAGCTTTGCAAATTAAGGATCCTAAGTTAAAAAAAAAAAAGTTAGATTACAAGAAGTTATTTTGTGTGTGTCCAATAAAGACTATTAATCTTTGTGCTTTAAAAAATATATACTCCATGTGTATATAAAAATGCTGAAATACTACCTGAGAAACAGCAGAGAAAGAGAATGAATTTACAAGGAAATTGCATCATGTCGATGGTAACTAATGGAAGAATAATGTGACATCTGATGTAGATGAGTCATATTTGAAGGTAGCGGTCAGATGGGATATGACATCACTGCATTAGTGTGTAAAATGTTCACAGCCATTTGAGGCATTTAGACTTTCTGCAAAGTCTTTATATGAGAATGAGTAAACTTATTTATTTGTTTGTTTGCTTGTTTAAAGCCTTTCATATTTACAGTATAATTGTTCATCGTCAGTCTGAGTAGTGAGATTTTCAGATATACAGATTTCCCCATACACAGCCCCATCTGTACCCTTGCGTGTGCTTTTTTTTTTTTTTTTGCCTTTCTTTTTTTAAAATTACTGATAATACTGTTTAATGATAATGCTGATTTCCTACTTGAAAGGTGTCAGACTCAAAAGGGAACTGAATAGTGTGATTGCCTGATATTACTATAACTGTATATTATATGGTATAATATGATGATGTATATTATATACATCAAGTTTTAACATGATGTTTATCTTGTTAAAGTTAAGTTAACTTTTCAATGATGGTGACGAATACAAAACCGTTCATGGCATTTGTGTGTTTTCCTCTTACATAGCCAGCTTATACTTTGCTTAACCCCAATAGAAAACAGGAAGCCATCTTAAAACAGGAAAGAAAATGTTAATAGAAATGTTCTTGCTTATTTGTTAAAAACCACAGTTATTTTGTGGGGCACCTGTGAAGCAAGATAAATGCAAAAGCTCCATTAAAAATATGAGTTAATCAACAGCGCCATCTAGAGTCCACAAGTCATGCATCTGAATAAAAATAAATAAATAAATAAATAAATAAATAAATAAATAAATAAATAAATAAATAAATAAATAAATTTATTTATTTGAGGGTGTGGAATAAATTGTTGGAAAAAAGAGTGTGGGACTCTAAAAAGTGGAGAGAACTCTGAACACTTGCACTTTTGCATCTCACAACAAATCCTCTTAGATAAGAGTTATTGATCAGTCATTGATGGGTGCCAAACTTTGTCTTTAGTGCATAAAGAGAGACGTTGGAAAAAATAACGTTTTGTGAACGAAAACTTTTACCTATCTGTTGAAATAAAAAATAATTATACACAACAGCAGCCCTGTGTAATAAAGGGGAATAAAGAGTTGATCTTAATACAGAATCGTAGGCAAATAGCATTCATGATAGAGCATGTAGAGTGCCTGAGAGGTTTTTGTAGCAAGAGTGAGAGGACTTGGAGCACTGTGCAGTACTGGCTGCACAATAATACACAGCCGTGTGTTCAGCTGCACTCAGTTTGACTAGATGGAGTGTGGAGTGTTTTGAACCATCTCCAGAAACGTTAAAGTGACTTGAGAAAGGAGTTTCAACAGTTGGATTCTTGTAACGTACGTATGCAATAAGTTGCATTGAAGTATCGTTAAAGGATTGCCGATACCACAGAATCATATACAGTGATGAAGAACTGTGTTTGCATTGAAGTTCAGCGTTTTCTCCTGGAGTTCTCAGCATGTCAGAGGGATTTTGTTGAACGTCATAGTTTTGCTGTTGTCCTGGAAAAGAAAAGTCATAACATGCATTTGGTATAAAGTCATCTTATTGTGCTGTAAGATTTCTACATAATTATGTTTTTAACTTACCCAGAATTATATGTAGAACAGACAGAATAACAACGATGTGTGTCCTCATCTTCTGACATAAGATATAGAATTATATAATTGCAACTTTAAAATGTAAAACTCATAGTGTGATTCTGCTTCCGAGGAGCTGTTCTAGCTGTACTGTAGTCTACATAAACACTTACAGCTTGTTCACGTCGTGACGTTCCGCCCACACTGATTGTGCACGAACATGTGTTTGGGAACACCATTGTATACTTTCTGCAAAATTGGACTATGTTTACCATGTTGTTACATGATTATGATTTAATGTTAATGATTTATGTGTGAAAATGGTGTGAAAAAACAAAAACAAAAAAATATTCAGTGAGCAGCAGTTCTATCAGAGTCTGCCATGTTAATGAGAGAGGTCAGAGGAGAACGGACAGATTGGTCATTTAAATAACAGCTCTTTATTACTGCAGTGAACAGAAACACATTTCAGAATGCAGAACATGGGGAGAACATGAGGGAAACATGGGGGGAACATGAGGGGAACATGAGGGGAACATGGAGGGGAACATGAGGGAGTGGTGGATCAAGTGGTTAAGGATATGTAAAGAAAAGAATTCTACTGTGCTGTAATGTCTATGTGGGGAAAATAAAGGCTTTGTTACCCCAATTCTATTATGCCAGATGTGCTACAACAGCAGAACATCACTTTGGCTGCATTTCCTGTGAGTCAAGAACAGAAATCTAAGGCTACAATAGGTGCAAGATCACCAAGAAGGAAATGCTTGGAAAAGACCAAGCAATATTTTCCAGACTGTCAAAAGTCTACTTTCAGTAGCCTCAGGTGGGACTGATATTGAACATTTTGCCCACTTTGTCAAGCAGACTTGGCACACTTGAGTGATATTGCTGGTTAAGGCATGTTAAATGTCAGTTATATAAATAGATCGATAAAAGCAAACCATATGAAAAGTATGCAAAATATTTCACAAAGCAAAAGAAGAGAGATGTGTATCCATTAATACTCAGTAAGTGCTGTGTTGCCGTGTAGCATTAAAGACCACACAATGTAGCATATACAGGTTGAAGTTTTTGTAGCAAGAGTGAGGGGGCTTGGAGCACTGTGCTGTACTGGCTGCACAATAATACACAGCCGTGTGTTCAGCTGCACTCAGTTTGACAAGATGCAGGGTGGAGTGTTTTGAACCATCTCCAGAAACGTTAAAGTGACTTGAGAAAGGAGTTTCAACAGTTGGATTCTTGTAGTATACGTATGCAATAAGTTGCATTGAAGTATCGTTAAAGGATTGCCGATACCACAGAATCATATACAGTGATGAAGAACTGTGTTTGCATTGAAGTTCAGCGTTTTCTCCTGGAGTTCTCAGCATGTCAGAGGGATTTTGTTGAACGTCATAGTTTTGCTGTTGTCCTGGAAAAGAAAAGTCATAACATGCGTTTGGTATAAAGTCATCTTATTGTGCTGTAAGATTTCTACATAATTATGTTTTTAACTTACCCAGAATTATATGTAGAACAGACAGAATAACAACGATGTGTGTCCTCATCTTCTGACATAAGATATAGAATTATATAATTGCAACTTTAAAATGTAAAACTCATAGTGTGATTCTGCTTCCAAGGAGCTGTTCTAGCTGTACTGTAGTCTACATAAACACTTATAGCTTGTTCACGTCGTGACGTTCCGCCCACACTGATTGTGCACGAACATGTGTTTGGGAACACCATTGTATACTTTAAATAACAGCTCTTTATTACTGCAGTGAACAGAAACACATTTCAGAATGCAGAACATGGGGAGAACATGAGGGAAACATGGGGGGAACATGAGGGAAACATGGGGGAAACATGGGGGGAATAAGGGGGGAACATGAGGGGAACATGGAGGGAACTTGAGGAGAACATGAGGGAGTGGTGGATCAAGAGGTTAAGGATATGTGAAGAAAAGAATTCCACTGTGCTGTAATGTCTATGTGGGGATCCCAATTATATTATGCCAGATGTGCTACAACACCAGAACTTCACATTGGGTGCATTTCCTGTGAGTCAAGAACAGATTCCTAAGGCTACAATAGGTGCAAGGTAACCAAAAAAAATGCTTGGAAAAGACCAAGCAATATTTTTTTCAATCTGACAAAAGTCTAATTTTTAGTAGCCTCAGATGGGACTAATTTTGAAAATTTTTCCCATTTTGTCAAGCAGACTTGGCTCGCCTGAGTGATATTGCTGGTTAAGGCATGTTAAATGTCAATTATATAAATAGATCGATAAAGGCAAACCATGTGAAAATATGCAAAATATTTCATAGAGAGAAATATGTGTAGAGATGTATATCCATTAATTCTCAGTAAGTGCTGTGTTGCCGTGTAGGATTAAAGACCACACAATGTAGTATATACTGTACAGGTTGAAGTTTTTGTAGCAGAGTGAGGGGACCTGGAGCACTGTGCTGTACTCGCTGCACAGTAATACACAGCCGTGTGTTCAGCTGCACTCAGTTTGACAATATGGAGTGTGGAGCTCTTTTCACCATCTCCAGATATATTAAAGTTACCCACAAAAGGACTTTCCACATTTTGACGCTTAAAGTATACATATGCAACAAGTCTCATGGAGGAATCATTAAGGGGTCGTTGATACCATGAAATTATGGAAAATGCTGAATCACTGTGTTTGCAGTAAAGTTCAGTGTTTTCTCCTGGAAAACTCAGCAGGTTCAAAGGAATTTGATGAATATCATAATTTTGCTGTTGTCCTGGAAAATAAAGTCAAAATAAGTTTTTTGTTTAGAGCCATGTTAATTCAGTTTCCAATTCAATTTATTTGTATAGTGGTTTTAACAATTCACATAGTCTAAAAGCAGCTTTACAGAAGTATAGAATAGAATTAAAGAAGAAATTGTATTACCGTGCTGTTCGTGTGTCACATTATGTTATTAACTTACCCAATATGGAATGTACTGAATGTAAGAAGGTCAAAATAACAGCAATTTGTGTCCTCATCTTGAAGGGTTTCTGAGATGTAAATGAGTGTAATTATTTAAAATAAAAAATACTAATAAGCAATGTACAAAGTCCTAGCATGCTTCTGCTTCAGAGAAGCTCCCTCTAGTCTGTTACAGGAACAGGTACAGCTTGTTCGCATTATGATGTTCCACCCTCACCACTGTTAGTATGCAAATATGTGCTTCAGCTGTACACAATATATTGGGTGTATTTCAACAGTGTTCGTGCAGGATTTACCTACTTTTGGCATGTTTGTTACACCTGTGTAAGGAGTTTAAAAAAAAAGCTCATGGAAAAAAATTCAATAAGCAGCAATTCTTTAGCCAGAAACATCATAGTGATATACTGTAAGAAAAATCAAGCTGACAGGAAAGCTACAGTAATTCATTTAGTATTTTAGTAACTTTAGTAGTATGACATGACGTGAAGTGATGCTCTCTGTGTTTAACCCATCCAAAGTGCACATAATAGTTGGACTTACAGCAGTTGGACTTAATACACAGCAGTGAACACACAGCAGTGAACACACAGCAGTGAACACACAGCAGTGCACACACAGCAGTGCACACACAGCAGTGAACACACAGCAGTGAACACACAGCCGGAGCAGTGGGCAGCCATTTATGCAGCAGTTGGGGGGTTCATTGCCTTGCTCAATCATGGCCGGACTTCCCCCGTGTAGTTGTGTATTTTATATACCTATATAGATGATACAGTACATAATGAAATAAAACAGTGTTGTCTCAAGATAAAGTGCATAGTGTGCAGACAGACAATACACTACATTACACTACACAACACAACACAACACAACACAACACAACACAACACAACACTACACTACAGGACAGATACATAAAATAACATTGACAGTAACACTGTACAGTCTGTATGGACCATTATGCAAAGAAAGGGATGCTTCAAAACATACGTACACAATAAATCCATTGCTGGTTAAAAGTCTAATAAAATAAACAATACATTATATATATATATATATATATATATATATATATATATATATATATATATATATATATATATATATATATATATATATATATATAGAGAGAGAGAGAGAGAGAGAGAGAGAGAGAGATAGATAGATAGATAGATAGATAGATAGATAGATATTTAGAGAATTAATAGTATTTATAGAACTGACATTAGTTAGAAGAAAAGAAGAAGATATCGGATTTCTTTTTTTTTTCTTTCTTAGTCATATTTTTATGGATAACATTGTGTTTTATTACGTTCTATCACTCACTAATTTGCAAGTGCATGATATGACTAGAACTCAAGTTGCAAGTTCACTCATGAGATACTCATGATACATTTAATTTCAAGCACCTTTCAATCAAGCTAAAATAATGTGTGAATGTTTGTGTGTATAATAATGTGTGTATACATAGCTGCAAATTCTACTAAATAACATTATACATAATACATTTTCACCCTTCATACAGTATGTCCAAAAGAGTGCAGATTTACTGCACTACACTGCCACCTTTGGATGCTTTCTATTAGTCTTTTACACTAACAGTGTGTTTTTGTACAGTTGTGCCTTGTGGTTATAACACTGTGTTTACTCACAGCACAAATATACACAGAGCTGTCATTATAATCCACATCTCTTACAGTTAAAGACCCGCTCCCTGGATCAGGTTTTATAGCTGAAAATTTTCTTTGGCTGAAGTTTCCAAACTCCAAAGTGCCGTAGCTGGTGGTGTACACTATAAGCTCCATACTTTCTCCTTTCTGCTGACGGAACCAGTACATCCGATTATAATCCAAACCCTTGGTGTGTGAGCAGTTTATTGTACATGGTTGGCCCATTTCAGCCCATAGTACTTTAGGCTGCAAGACATCATTTGCCCCTGCAACTCCTGTTGATAAAAATACACTTAAAATTTAATGCAGATCTATTAAAACAAATGTATGTATATGATGGTATAATAAGAAACATGACCTTTCATAAGCTTGTTGATGTGACTGATGCACATTTATAATGTGTCATGTTTTGGTTACCTTTTATACAGTATAGTGAATGTATGAGTGTTAATATCCAGATCATTGTGTTGGTTGATAATGTTCTGAAGGAGCCACAGTGAGACCAGTCAGTCTGTTGCTGCTGATACAGGATATGACATAAATCAATACTTGAATTCATATTGTTAAAAATCCCTCCCATTTTTCAGACTGGAGGAACATTGCTACTAACAGATTCGAACACCACATCAGTCTTAGTAAATGGTAATACACTGTTATTATATTATAATCGTGTTATTATGAGGAAATATTTATATTACTGATGTCAAATTGCTCTGTGATGTTTGGGAGACGCCAGCAGAAACGGGGATTGAACCCGGATCTCAGCATTAGCCACAATCACCTATATACGGTACAGCAGATCAGACTGACATGCAGGATCCACTGATTTATTGACAGGATTAAAACTTACATAAACAAACATAACAGAAACAAAACATAACTATAACATGAAAACATAAACACAACAGCATCCAACCTTATGGCTCGAACACAGCAATGACTGACAATAACAGAGACAACAAGACAGGCATATATAGGACAATACTGTACATCAAGGTGAACAAGAAACAGGTGAGACGGCAGGATAACAGAACAATAGGAAGGAGTGTGTTTCACAACCCATAAAGGGACGACACAGCAGGCTAGAATGAAACTGCTGCCAGCATCCCCTCTGGTGGTCTGAAAAGGAACTGTCATGGAAGCTCCTAACATGCTCCCTGTGGCTCAATGGACCATATTGTTCCAAATATGTTGCACCATATGTTTTCTGTACCATGGACCATCTCCCTCTTCCTTCAAAGCCCTCAGCACTCCTCGCACTGCACCTCGCACCCTCAGAGCTACCAGCACTGCTCGACTGGTCCCTCCATCTCACTGGGTAAGAGGTAAGTATTCTACAAGACTCTTTTCTGTTCTGGCACCGAGGTGGTGTAATAAACCTCCCCTAGCGGTCCGGACAGCTGAGTCACTGGCTATTTTCAAATGACGGTTGAAGACCTACTGATTCATGAAATACTTGAACTAGCACCTTTTCCTCTGTTTGTTGTACATGTGAATTTATTAAAAATAAATAAATAAATCTTTTTCTGAAACTTTGAACAGTGTTTTAGGCTCATGGTATCTGTAAGTCTGTAACCTAGTGAGCAAGAGATAATGTATTCAATGATTAATGAGTCTTAAATTCACTTTTGTACATCACTCTGTTTAGGGGCTTTAGCCAAATGCTGTAAAAGTAATGTAAATATATCTGTGATGCATATAATAAAACCTAAACACAATAAAAGTATGGGACGTTATGCAATATGTTAAATCTGTGATATAGCGAGCATTCAGTGTAGACATGTTGCAAGATCAGAAATTGTGTGAAAAATGAAATTTGAAAAGCACACAACAAAATGATTAACAAGACATTTTGTCTCTCACTAATTTTAAGTCTCTCACTAAGTTTAATAATCGTGTTGGCACCGGATCAAAACAGGTGTAAAAGAATTGTCAAGTTTCCCTTACAGGGAAAGTTTTTGTGCAGAGGTGAAATCGTATGTGTCACTGTGGAAACTGGCAGCACAGAAATACTCTGTACTGTCAGCTGATGAAAGATTCTTGATAATGAGAGAACCGTTCTTATTCGCATCTCCTTTCATTCCAATTTTCTCTGTAAAATTAGGCTCTACATAGTCTTTTTTATTCCAGAGATATCCCATTAATTCAAATGTGTGGTTTGCACTGTTTTTATACCACAATATGATGTTGTAGTTTTGTATGATGTGTAGACACTTGAGCTCCACCGTATCTCCTTCAGGTTGAATCAGATCAGAAGGAGTCTGCTGGACATTACTGCTGAGGATCATGTCTATAGTGAGAGAAAGAGTGGATCACATTACAGTGATTTCAGATATTCTTTGGAAATCTAAATAGTTTTATCAAATCCATATTTATTAAGACTGAAATCAATACCTGTGAGCCAGAGCAGGGAGAGAATAAAGCGTAGCTGAACTTTGATCATGTTGCCTTTTAGGGCCCAGTGAAGCTTCTGAAGCACAGACAGCTTCCTTGAGCTTTTAAACAAACATCATTGTTGGATTTTAACTGCTGCACATTTTCTATTGGGAAATGTTTACGATGAAGCACAGGCTCCCCCTTGTGAGTTACACTACTTTTACAGCATCATCAACCCAACCGGCCCCCTCCCTAATTCACAAGTTTCAACATTACACCATTTACATGTACAAAATTTGGCACACATCCTCATCCAAAACATTTTATATTAGCGTTTTCCACAACTGAGTGTAAGGGCCTTGCTCAAGAGCCAAACAATGGCAGCTTGGTGAGATCCAACCTTCCAATCTAATGTAATGCCTTAATCACTGAGCTAACACTGAGCCTGTCTGCAAGTCTGCAATCGAAATTGTCCCTGGTGTGTGTGTATGTGTGTGTGTGTGTGTGTGTGTGTGTGTGTGTGTGTGTGTGTGTGTGTGTGTGTGTGTGTGTGTGTGTGTGTGTGTGTAGTCCTGTCTTGCAGGCTTTAAATCAACCTCAACCATAAGAGTGAAATAGTTCATTTTCACCACAATTCAGGGAAGCCAAGTTTCTCGAGAATCTCTAAATGTAATTAATTAAACTCAAACTGAATGACTGGGTGATGTGGTGTGGCCCAACATAAAATGTAGTTACTGTTACTAGCTGGAATCTGATTATATTTCCATAACAGCACAACCTGGAGTGTTCTGTTCTAGTGTCATTAGCCAATACTGTACTAACAGTCTGTTCTTTACTAAACTACTAAACACTTTGCTTTTATGTTTGTATTTGTTTAGTGTTGTGGAACAACTTCATCAACATCAATAATACGACTTATAAAAGTCTTCTTCTATCTGGCTTGTTTTATTCAAAGTTTATATGACAGAAAATAGAGCTCACTAATGATGCTGAGAACCTGCAAAACCTTCCATCCTAAAACTTTTATTTCTCGGTAAACTAACAGTTATATAAACATTATAAAGCTCTAGCACCAGAGTATGCTTTAAAAAATGCTAATTAATCATCTCTGTACAGTAATCACTAACTAGACATTTTATTTTATAAAATATCTTTTATGATAACACATTAAAACAAATATTTCAGAAAACATCTGATTTGTTTTTAAGCCATTGCTGTTATACAAAAATGAATCAACAATTTATGACAGTTGAAGAGAGTTGTGAGTTGTAAAGTTTATATTCTGTAACACAACAGTCAAATTTTCTTCAGGCACAAAAGACAGCTGTGTTTAAAAACAGATAACATCAGCTGTAGTGGTTTGTTCAGAGCTCAGAAGAGATGATGGTGAAAACTGGTCGTTAGTTTTTGTAATAAAGAGAAGAGCCTCGCAGTGCTGTGTAATATGCTGCACAAAAATAAACTCCTTCACTTTTTAGGGAAAGATTGATAACTTCTAAAGAGCCGTAACCATCAAACGCGTCCCCGTAGATTCGGATTTTGTTGTTGAATTCTGTCTCAAGATTTGCATCTTTGGATAATAGATATCCCATAAAGATGATGTTTTTGTTCTTGGTTTCTTTGTACCACATTATACGATCATACTTTTCGATTTGATGGGAGCATCTAATCTGGGCAGATTCTCCTTGATTCTTGATGAGGTCATGAGGTGTTTGCTGAACAACCGTCCCGTTTGTGAGACCTGTGGAGAAAAATACTTTTATTAAAATGCAAAACCTTAAGTCTTTTTTTCCACAATCATAGTATTATTACCTGTGAGCAAAAGCACCGGACTGATTGCTTTGAGGAAAATGACCAACATTGTTGTGAGCTGGTGTGTTAGATGGATATGATCTGATCAGTCAGATCTCATGTCAGTTATAATCTCACACACTGGAGCACATGACATGAACAACATAAACAGAATGTGTAACGAAACATACAGTAAGTGTGAGATCATACTGCCCCCATTAGGCCAAAGGGAAAACCTTTGAAAAAGAAAAAATCACTTACATTCTTACTCTAGTTATTTAAGCAATTGGTTTAATTTGTAAATCCTATAAATAAATTTATACAGTGGTGCTTACTGATTTTTTTTTTTTTTTTTTTTTTTGCATGTTTGTTGCACCATTTCTAAAGCTTTGGGACAAAAGTGCAAAAAAAAAGTGGCAAAACGTTTTCACACCACTGTACTCATGTGCTATGTAAAAAAAAAACACGATTTGAACACTATAATGATAAATGCACAGAATACTCCACATCTTAAAGTGCTTTTTATTCTTAGTACGAATGAATGAATGCAGGTGTTCAGAACCTGATAAGCCTAATATGCAACAGCTTATATTAAAAGAGTTTTTGTATGGTAATGAGAAAATACAAGCTATTGCAAAGAAATAAGCTGCACTGTCATTACATTACGTTACATTACATTACATTATGTTTGGGGTTTTAGGCTCAATATCTCATTACTGTTTCCGTTCCCTGACAAAGGAACAGTATTTTTATAATTCAGGTTCTGAAAAGATTCTCCATCTGGAAAACATCAATACTGACAGCAAAGACTATAGAAGATAAAAAGGAAATTGTTGGCAATTTATAGTTTATACATGTGCTAGAGAATCTAAAATAAATCTATAGACATGTTCACATTTACTCACATATCAGAGTAAATAGCAAATCTCCTGCATGTCCAAATGAAGGAATTGACGACTTCAGAAAGAGTAAATCTATCCAGTTATTTTGTGCTAAGCTACAATATTAGTAAATCTGATACAAAAACCAACAGTGTGATTGACCAGTTTAATTATTAAAAAGGCAATAAAATATGCTTATTCAGAAAATTATAAGACACATGCTTATACTATTTATTTATTTATTTATTTATTTATTTATTTATTTATTTATTTATTTATTGAGGATTTCTATCAGAATTACTGGTAAATGTACTACTTTTACAGTAGGCATATCATTATTCTTTAATAAAATATCCCCTTTTTTAACCTTAAGTTTCAGAGTTGTGATTAAACTTAAAGTCTCTACAGTTCAGAAGATCATTTGAGCACAGCAGAGTGACTTAAACACTATCGTAATCCTGATAATGTTGACGCTTGAGGTCGAGGCTACAGATTGGAGTAGGAGTGTGTAAGATTAGTCAAATCACTTGTCCCTATCCACATAGACAATGTAGAAAACACAATCTATATCTATTACTCACGGTTCCTTCTTCAATCCTAAGCTCTGGTTACTGGTTACTGTCCGTCCTCTGGATTAGAGTCTTGTATTTTCTCCCTGAGAGTTATTTCTAGAAGACGATTTTCAACTAAATGCTAATCTTTGGGTTGTTTATTGGCATTAAATCGAATCCAGCCACAGCTGCAGGTGTTGGGGTTTGTCTGTAACATGGATCAGATAAAGGTTTTTGTAATTAAGTTAGCTGATCTACAGCACTGTGTAATAAGCTGCACAGAAATACACAGCACTGTCGTTCACTGAAACACTGTTAATGGTCAAAGAAGCGTTGTTTCTCCCATCACCGCTGAACTTGACCTTTGATTTAAAATTTGCCTCTGGATTTGGAGACGCATTGAAAATATATCCCATGAATTGAAATCCTGTGTCCTGACCGTGTTTGTACCACAGTATACGGTCATAGTTTTTTACAGTGTGTGCACATTCGATCTCAGCTAACTCATCTTGATATTTTATGAGGTAAGGAGGATTCTGGATGACAGAACAAACAGAAGGACCTGTGGAGAAAAAAGAGAGCAATCAAGACAAATTGGAAAAAATGGAAAAGAACTGTTTTTAGATTATGGAAATATTATATATTATCGATTTACCTGTGAAATATAAAAGTATCGTGATAATGAGAGCAGTAACCATGTTGAGTCACTTTGTGTGTGAGTGTGTGCGTGCGCGTTTGTGTGTGTGGTGTTGCTCTGAAAAAAACAAAGAGAAAAATTATGTCTGGATTAGATTTTATCCTTAACGAAACAACTGTATTTTTATCTCTAACCATGATTCACAGTGGTATAGATTTCTTGTGTCATATCGCCCTCTTTAGGTGTCTCCACATCTTCCTGACTGACACACAGTACGTTCTTGTACAGCTCTACCCTGTGGTTATAACACTGTGTTCTCTCACAGCACAGTAATACACAGCGCTGTCGTTATAATGCACATCGTTCACTGTAAATGAGCCGCTCTCAGGAACTGATTTAACAGCTGAAAATTTATTCTGGTTGAATTTTCCAAAGTCTAGAGTTCCATAGCTGGTAGTGAACACTATGAGCTCCATGCTCTCTCCATGATACTGACGATACCAGTACATTTCTCTGTAAGTTGCACCCTTTGTGTGTGAGCAGTTTATTTTGGCTGGTTGTCCATTTTTAACCCAAAGTGTTTGTGGCTGATTCACATCATTTGCTCCTGCAACTCCTGTGAATAAGCAGCAAACAGTTATATGTAAGCTATCTGTTTATTTTATATCTATCCATGAACATTTGTAGTAATACTATGATAATCACGTGTCTGCTTATTATTTATATACAGAGGTATCAGGCAAATTTTGTAGTTACCTTGAATCCAGTAAAGTGACTGAAACACTATTAAAATGCTGATCATGTCTCTTGATGTCATTGCTACAGACTGATCTTACACATATTCTTGTTTTGTAGGATGAGATGTCAGGACTCCACCCAATGAAATTCATTCATACCTGTTTGCACTAAGCAAAGTGAAAAAAAAAAAACGGAACTGAATAACTTTTAGCGTAGGAGTTACCTAAAATCCAGTGATCTGAATATTTTTGTTGTTGATGCTGTTGATGAACTATACTGAGATTCATAGTATTCATTTATAAGAGAGACACCACCTGAAGCCGGGCTCGAACCCGATCTCTGGGAACTGACCTAGTAGTTACTGAAACATGCATTAAATGTTTGTTTATAAAATTAATGTTGATTTATTCATTTTGAATGAATGAATGAATGAATGAATGAATGAATGAATGAATGAATAATAAATAAATAAATAAATAAATAAATAAATAAATAAATAAATAAATAAATGTCTTTTCAGTTCTTTTCAGAGTACTTTTTAATAAAAAAAAAAAAGCCAGACACCTACATGCTAAAAATCTTTATGTTGTTTATTGGCATTAAATCAAATCCAGCCACAGCTGCAGGTGTTGGGGTTTGTTTGTAACATGGATCAGATAAAGGTTTTTGTAATTACATGAGCTGATCTACAGCACTGTGTAATAAGCTGCACAGAAATACACAGCACTGTCGTTCACTGAAACACTGTTAATGGTCAAAGTGCCGTTGTTTCTCCCATCACCACTCAGTTTGATCTTTGTTTCAAATTCTTCCTCTAGCTTCAAAGAAACAGAATAAATGTATCCCATGAGTGTAAATCCTGTGTCCTGGTTGTGTTTGTACCACAATATACGGTCATAGTTATTTACAGTGTGTGCACATTTGATCTCAGCAAACTCATCTTGCTTTTTTATGAGATCTGGAGGATTCTGGATGACGGAACAAAGAGAACCTGTGAAGAGAAAAAGAGAGTGATCCAGGTATATAAAATGAAAGCAAAGATTTTCTAAATATTATAATTAAATTAATATTACATGTTTTTTTTTAATTGAGAATTCTGTATTTAACATTATATTTATATCATATTTACCTGGGAAAAACAATACTGATGCAGTAAGAGTGATGAGAACAGTATGCATGTTGAGCCTCTATGCTGTGAAAGTGGAAGAGTGCCATCAATCCTTTACTTCTTGAATAAAGCATGATGGAACTCTACATTCTGTTTGTTTCATTACACTGTTATTTCTAATGAAAGGGCTCCCTCTGGCGTACTGCATTGTGCACAGTAAAAGTAAAAGTTTTGAGAAGTTAGTATTTCATTCTTACAAACTAAGAATCTACATTCCAGAAACGTAAATATTCATGACTCATAACTCTTTTTTTCCCTTCCTTTAGGCAAACTCATCCTGATTTTTTTATGATCTCAGAAGGATCAAGGATGATACTACAGCTCTGCGCTGTGGTTATACCATTGTCTTTATTGTCTTTAGCTCCATACTCTCTGTTGATGCTGATGAAACCAGTGCATCCGATTATGATGACATTTCTAATGAAAGGTCTCCTTTTAGCTCCTTCTTGCTGCCTGCATGATATAATGCAGTAAAGGAACAGTAAAATAAGTAGATGCTATAATAATTTTGACAGCTAGCCACTATGGACACTTGCTGAAAATAAAATAAATAAATAAAAATAAAAGCTAAATTTAACTAGAGACAATCCTTTTGCAAGAACTTTGAGCTAAACATGAATCTATTAAACATGAGTTAATTCTATGGTAAAAATAACTAAACAAATACATAAAAAGTAGATATGTAGTATATTTCACATATATCTTATTGTAGATATTGTATATGTAGTATGTTAACCTTATTAAATAATACGAGACATTTATACCAGACATCTCATGGCTTATGAGATCACTTTAAACTTATGATAGACATAAACACGAGTTATCATAACAACTCATACGTATACTGTATTGTTACCTTTATAACAGTACTGATCATAATAGGTGTCATAATAATGCATGCTATAACATATTACACTAGCTTACATATCCTAATGACATTTATGCTTTCAGTCACTTTTATGTGTCTCCACTTCCTGAGATGCACAGTGTTTTTGTACAGCTCTGCCTTGTGGTTAAAACACTGTGTACTCTCACAGCACAGTAATACACAGCGCTGTCATTATAATTCACATCTTTCACTGTAAATGAGCCGCTCTCAGGAACTGATTTAATAGCTGAAAATTTATTCTTGTTGAAGTTTCCAAAGTCCAGAGTTCCATAGCTGGTAGTGAACACTATGAGCTCCATGCTCTCTCCATGATACTGACGATACCAGTACATCTGATTGTGAGTTGCATCTTTGGAGTGTGAACAGTTTATTGTGGCTGACTGGCCCACATTAGCCCAGAGTGTATTGGGCTGATGGACATCGTTCGCACCTGTAATTCCTGTGCATAAAAAATTATTACAATTAATCATTTAACAAATATGTGTAAGTAGTTAATTGTCCTATTGTGATTCATAGGCATGTATAGCAGACTTGTTATTACAGAGACGTTTCTCCTTCAGATTTTTATTTACCTTGAATCCAGTAGAGTGACTGAAAAATGACTAGAACTCTGATCATAGTGACTCTCGATAATGAGACTACAGACTGGACTAAGACTGTAAGATTATTCAGATTCTAGTCAGTGATGTAAGAATGTGACATCATAACTCCACCCACGGAGTCTAAAGATTCATCATTCAGAATCTTAGCATGAATTATGATGACAAAATAAACAGGTAAGAATCCTGTGATAAGGGTTATTTGGTGTTTATTGGTCTGTTTATTATTCTGCTATGATATAAAGATATATAGGATAATTATTTTAATTAAAATTATGTTCAGAAGCTGAATTAATTAAGCCCTATATTTCCATTTTTTTACTTAATACAAACTTTTGCTCATATGATGTGAGGATTCTGTTGCTGTTACACATTACAGTGTATTAAATGCAAATAGAAGCCAGTCACCTAAATGCTGAATATCTTTTATGTTGTTTATTGGCATTCAATCAAATCCAGCCACAGCTGCAGGTGTTGTGGTTTGTCTGTAACGTGGATCAGATAAAGGTTTTTGTAATTAAGTGAGCTGACTTACAGCACTGTGTAATAAGCTGCACAGAAATACACAGCACTGTCGTTCACTGAAACACTGTTAATGGTCAAAGAAGCGTTGTTTCTCCCATCACCGCTGAACTTGACCTTTGATTTAAAATCTGCCTCTGGATTTGGAGACACATTCAAAATATATCCCATGAATTGAAATCCTGTGTCCTGACCGTGTTTGTACCACAGTATACGGTCATAGTTTTTTACAGTGTGTGCACATTTGATCTCAGCAAACTCATGCTGATTTTTTATAATATCCTGAGGATTCTGGATGACTGAACAAACGCCTGAACCTGTGGAAAAAAAAAGAGAGCAGTCAAGACAAATTGAAAGATAAAGGAAACAAAACTAAGAAATCTAGCAAGAGCTTCTTGATAATGTATAAGATTATTCACTGGATAAAAATACCTGTTAAATATAAAAGTATCGTGATAATGAGAGCAGTAACCATGTTGAGTCTCTGTGCTGTGCATGTGTGCGTGTGTGTGCGTGTGTATATGTATGTATGTATGTATGCGTGTGTGTGTGTGTGTGTGTGTGTGTATGTGTGTGTGTGTGTGTGTGTGTGCGTGCATGGGTGTGTGTGTTTGTGTGTGATGTTCTGAATGAAGATAAAAACATTTCTAGGTAACTTTTATCTATTTATTTTGGTGTGGCATTTCTAATGAAATGTCTCCCTCTAGCTGGTTGCTTCATGTGTATAATTATTTTCCCCATATTTTTTTGCTCTGATTTATCTTCATCAAACAAAATCATTTATGAGGAACATTGCTCTCAATCAGAAAAAAAAAAAAATTAAGCCTTCTAAAAAATAATTTATAATTCACATTCATTCACAGAGAAAGTATGTGATGGGTAGAGTAAGAAAATTAACAAACAATCAAACAAACAAACAAAAACCTGTCTCTCTGACAAATCTTTGATTCCACTTGGGTGTGATGTCATGGGCAGTGATATAAAATCTAAAATGTGTATTGAATGCAAATAGAAACCTGTCAGCTAAATGCAGCTTTGTGTAGATCACAAAGTAAAACAGGAATTAAGTTTATGACAAATAAGTTTATGCAGAGAATATTTGTTTTACCATATAGTCATATAGTACCATATATGTCATACTGCCCCCTTGAGGTGCCTCTATTTCTTCCTAACACATACACATAGCATGTTTTTGTACAGCTCTACCCTGTGGTTATAACACTGCTGTCTCTCACAGCACAGAAATACGCTTCGCTGCCATTATAATCTACATCATTCACTGTAAAAGAGATTTTCCCAGCAATTGAATGGCTGTTAATTTGCTTGCGTCAAAATTTAGTGAGCACTATGAGCTCCATACTGAGCTCCATACTTTGGAAAATTTCCAAAGGCATTACTGAGCACTATGAGCTCCATACTTTTCCCATGATACTGATGGAACCAGTACATCAGATAATAAGTTGAACCCTTGGTGTGTGAGAAGTTTATTGTGGCTGTGGCCCATTTTAACTGAGATTATATTTGGCTGAGAGACATCATTCACCCCTGAAATAAAGAAATTGTTATTTTAACAAATATTGTATTTTATCTGCTGTTAATTGATTTATTTTTCTAAACAGTTATATCACTGTGATAATCCTTCAGTTGCTTGAGAGACTTTAGTTACCTTGAATCCAGCAGATTGACTAGTGATGAGGCTTTGCACTAAAGTTACACTATATCAGAGTTTTCAGATTGTTCTCAATGGTGTATAATGTGACATCATGGCTCTGCCCACAGAGACACCATTCATAACCTTAGTTTATCTTAGTTTAATACAGAAAGCTCTTCATTCTTGATCCGTACATGTATTAACTGAACATTACTTCATATGTAAGTAAGTATTAATTCAGGACTTGAGTGCATGATTATTAAACAATCATACTATCATACATTTTTAAAGATATTACTTATTAAATAGTGAAGAGAGGAACAATGTGGATGTCATTTGGTCATCCATCTGCTCACTGTGTACATACAGTATAAACACATCTTTACCTAACACAGTGTGACTTTGTGTGGTTTATTGATGTGAACTTAAATCTAGCCACAGCTGCAGGTGTTGTGGTTTGATGGTAACGTGGATCAGATAAAGGTTTTTGTAATTACGTGAGCTGATTTCAGGCACTGTGTAATAAGCTGCACAGAAATACACAGCACTGTCGTTCACTGAAACACTGCTAATGGTCAAAGTGCCGTTGTTTCTCCCATCACCACTCAGTCCGATCTTCGTTTCAAATTCTGCCTCTAGCTTTGGAAAAATGGTATTCAGATACCCCATGTATTTATATCCTGTGTCCTGGCTGTATTTGTACCACAGAATGCGATCATAGTTATTTTTATTGTTTGTACATTTCATCTCAACAAACTCATCTTTGTACTTTATGAGATCAAGAGGATTCTGGATTACAGAACAAACAGCAGACCCTATGAAGAAAAAAAGAAAGCATGATATAGTATAGAAATATGAAATAATTATTGAAAGCAATAAAACGAATATCAAATGGAAAGTGAATCTTGGTATATTTAGTTCTAGATTTTTAGAGAAAATATTATGTTTACCCGCAAGACATAATAGTATGGCTGAAAATATGATGAGAACAGTACACATGCTGGCTCTTTGTGCTTGACGTGAGACTTTGCTCTGCATTAATATAAGAGAAGCAGTTGTGTCACTCACCTTTGGTGTTCCAATGATAGTGTTGTCTTGCCATTTTTAATCAGAAGGCTCCATCTAGTGCAAAGTTTGTGCAGCCTGGAAGAAAAAAGGTAGAAATTATTTATACCCTTGACAACAATTCTATTGTGAATTCATTAATTCAGTTACATATTTAGCATCTTCAGGATTCTTAAAAATATCACTTTCTATATGAATCTTATTGGAATGGTACCTAAATATGTTATAACTAGTGTTTTCTGCTAGGTCAAATTGGTTTTGTTGTTGTTGTTGTTGTTGTTGTTGTTGTTGTTGTTGTTGTTGTTGTTGATTTAGAGATTTATACAAACTCACTCAATCCATACAACCAGTCTGAGGATCCCCAGAGTTTTGACAACCTAATGGACTGTATGATGTGCACTAAAATCTTACCTCAGATATACTCATGGTTAAATAATTTAATTTTACAATAATTTTTAGAAGTAATTATTATTATTAACATTGAGATGCAAAGTGCATGAAAATAAAGGATACAAGGATTTTTAAGCAAATAATCCAGGATATACAGCTACAACAAATGCACAAGGACATCAATAGTCAGTATGCCTTTACTGTCTACATTCCCTGTCAAGGTCATAAAGTTGTTTAATTCATGCTCCAGTTTAGATCTTGTAAGAAAATTGTATCCCATGAGTTGGTACTCTCTGTCTCAGGTGTGTTTGTACCACAGAATGCAATCTTAGCCTGAAGTCTTGTGAGAACACTGAATCACCCAACACAGATTTTTCATGCTTCCTGAGCAGATCATGCAGCGTTTGGAAAACATCTTTACTGATAACGAAAATTATGTGAGAAAACACAATAAATCAAGGTTTGCATTTGAAGTAATTTATACTGACGTACGTGTCCCTTAGTGACATGTTTTCGCATTACTTAGGAAACCCTTCCACAATCCCACTAAGGAATGTGTCCTAGTTTGCACGGGTTAGTGTTGAAAACACAAGATCAACTATCAGAGTTGGTCTTACCTTGAACGCAGGTGTCCTCTTACCTTGAACTTCGGTTTTCTAGGTCCCTAGGTCTTCTAACAAAGGATCCGCTTCAAGTTCTTCTACCTAATCTATTGTTTTAATCTTTAAATAAAGGAGGCAGACTTAGACCTTTTTGTCTTTTCAGGATCCTCACAATGGGAGGCCTTGTTTTTATTAAAAGTAGTGTAATACAGATAGATGTGTGTAATATACAGTTTGTAGAGGAAAATAAAAGAAAATTACGAATAAAATCTCCTTCAATAATCAAACAGTATTAGAATAAGTAAAAGTAATTAAAATTCAAAGATTATAACAAACCAAGAAACACTCTCCAAGTGTAAGCTTGCATTTGTTCTATGATGCACACAGAGTATAACATGCACTGAGCTTGTTTACACTAGAATGCGCACACAATGTAATTCAAGACAAGCTTTTATACATTTTCAAGCCTTTCACCAATACGGCATCCTTATTGACTTTAAAACCAACATTCCTTTCTGTTTCTCTTTCCCAAAACCTGGTAACCCTGTGGTCAGTGACCAGATGTATTCATTAAGGTATACATTCCTTTCAAACAGCACAAGCTTGCATTTTCATCTTACTAACTATGTCCCTCCCCCAAGAGTGTTGGAGTTTTCCTTTACGGATTACTGTCAGCGGTATCCTCTTTGAGCTTTTTTTCTTCCAGAGAGCCTTCATATACAGTAGCATACTCAGCACATCTTGTCTTTTAGCACACAAACCTTTGGCTGTGGTTTCCAAAATCTGGAGTGCCGTATGTTGGAGAGTACACAATAAGCTCCATGCTCTGTCTATGATGCTGACGGAACCAGTACATCCGACTGTAAGTTGAACCCTTAGTGTGTGAGCAGTTTATTGTGGCTGATTGACCCATTGTAACCCAGAGTGTGCTGGGATGAGAGACATCATTCGCCCCTGAGACTCCTGAAGACAAATATAAATTGTTTATTGTCTTATTTTGGTTTATAGGCATGTACAGCAGTTATATTATTACACTGATAATCATGCAGGTGCTTTTTAAAGTATTTTAGTTACCTTGAATCCAGTAGAGTGACTGCAAAATGACTAGAACTCTGATCATAGTGACTCTTGATAATGAGACTACAGACTGAACTAAGACTGTAAGATTATTCAGATTCCTGTCAGTGATGTAAGAATATGACATCATAACTCCACCCACAGAGACGGTCTAAAAATACACCATCCATATTCTTTGCATATCATGCATTAAAGTAAAAACACCTGAAAAAAAAACATTTAACATTGTTAGTCTAAGAGAGCTTTTATACAACAATGTAGTGTCTGATTTTATTTTATGACAGATACATTGTTAAAATTGTGGTCATGCAGATGTTCTTTATTAACGATAATGTATTTATCTGTACTTCATTCGTAAATTTAATAAAGGACTTTTTATAAAACTACATAAAAAAACAGAAAATGTACAGTATTTAACATTGCTTTTAGAAGCTTATATTAATTATTAGGTTTAAATTAAAATGTTTCAATTCAAATGACCAGCCAAATAAATTTGTAGCATTTGGCAGACACCCTTTTCCAGAGTGAATTACATTTTATCTTATATTTTATACAGCTGAGCATTGAGGGCCTTGCTCAAGGGCCCAGAAGTGGCAGCTTGGTGGACCTGTCATTCAAGCTTGCATCCCTTTGAGCTGGAAGTCCACCATCTCCATGTTGGAGATGGAGCTACCAGGCAAGAGGGAGGCCAAAGAGGAGATATATGGATGTGTTAAATGGGGACATGAAGTCAATTACTGTGAGAGTAGAAGATTCAGAGGATAGAGTTAGGTGGAAACAAATGATTCGCTGTGGGGACCCCTAACCGGAAAAGTAGAAAGAGGAAGAAGATAAGGTGTTGGGCATTTTTGCCTTGAATGCCTCTATTCCCTGTCATGCATAATAAATCTTTCACAATGACGTTTCAAATTGTTTGATGAATTTTTTTTTATCAAAAATAGGTGTTTATTTATGCCTTGGACAGTTTGACAGATTTAAACAAAACCTCTATGATTTAAGTTTAAATCATTACACTGTCTACAAGAAACAATTAAATAAAATGTCACAGCTTGTGCCAACTCTGCCATTTCCACCATTTAGTGAATTCCCAAACTGTATATTATCAGCATTATCAGTCTCCTAATATGATTACTGGAAATAAGTGAAAAATAATATTGACTAAAAAGAGCTTTGCTTACGGGAATGAATTAAATCCACCCCAAAGCTGCAGGTGCTCTGGTTTAAAGGAAATGTGCATCAGATAAAGGGTTTTTTAAACAAACCTATTAAAATAAAGTCAAATAGACTATTAAATATAAGAGGTAATAACTTTAATATGCTTGTGATTTCTAAAACAGAAACAAAACAAAACAGAAAAGTCCCAGATTCTTGGGATGTGCTTGTCATGGTTATGCCGTATCATCACCTGACTACAAATCCCATCATCCCCATCACATATATCCCAGTCACCCACACCTCTGTTTTTATTCTGGTGTCTGTATGCACCTTGTCCTGCTTTTGTTCATGTTGTGTTTGATTGAAGCCTTGTTCAACATTGTCTTGTTCGTAGCCTGATGTTTTTCCTGTTTTGTTTCTACTTACAGTTTTAGTCTTTTGATGCTGTTCATTATTAACCTTTAGCTCCGGCTCTATTTCACCTCCTATTCTAACAGTTGTTCATGTTGTTCTGGGACTCTTGAGGATTTCTGGACCTCGAATAATGAACCATTGTTGTTTTGACTACATGATGAACAGTACAATTTGATGCTATCATTTTAATATCAGAAGTTGTTATTATTGCCATTAGCTGCTAAAAAAAAATCTTGAAAATAGAAATAATGTGCAGTGTTTGGGAAAGCGCTAACACAAAGAAGTCATGGTCAATGTCATTGCCAATGATCCTGCATTGCTCTACATTCAGAAAACATAAATCAGTCCTTAACTCCATAACAGACTGATTTGTTGTGTCATACTGGCCCCTTGGAGCATCTCTATTACATCTTGACACACAGTGTGTTTTTGTACAGCTCTGTCATGTGGTTATAACACTGTGTTCACTCACAGCACAGAAATACACACCTCTGTCATTATAGTCCACATCTTTCACTGTAAATGAGCCGCGTTCACTGGTGGATTTAATGACTGAGAATTTACTTTGGTTGAAGTTTCCGAAATCTGGAGCGCTGTATGTGGGAGAGTACACAACGAGCTCCATGCTCTGTCCATGACGCTGACGAAACCAGTACATCCGATCGTACGATACACCCATGCTGTGCGAGCAGTTTATTGTGGCTGATTGACCCATTGCAACCCATAGTGTACTGGACTGAGAGACATCATTCGCCCCTGAGACTCCTGTAGATACATAACAAATTGTCTTATTTTCATTTATAGGCATGTACAGCAGTTATATTATTACACCGATAATCATGCAGGTGCTTTGTAAAGTATTTTAGTTACCTTGAATCCAGTAGAGAGACTGAAAAATGACTAGAACTCTGATCATAGTGACTCTTGATAATGAGACTACAGACTGAACTAAGACTGTAAGATTATTCAGATTCTAGTCAGTGATGTAAGAATGTGACATCAAAACTCCACCCACAGAGACGGTCTAAAAATACACCATCCACCATTACACCATTATGTATTACTGTATACATTATGTAAGAATCTATTACTTTACATTTGTTATTATGAGATCTAAATGCTCTGTGTGATTACTGTATGAAATTCAAATAATAATATTGACTTCAAAGCTATTTGTTGTTTACTGGCATTAATTCGAATCCAGCCACAGCTGCAGGTGTTGTGGTTTGTCTGTAACGTAGATCAGATAAAGGTTTTTGTAATTAAGTGAGCTGATTTACAGCACTGTGTAATAAGCTGCACAGAAATACACAGCACTGTCGTTCACTGAAACACTGTTAATGGTCAAAGAAGCGTTGTTTCTCCCATCACCGCTGAACTTGACCTTTGATTTAAAATCTGCCTCTGGATTTGGAGACTCAATGAAAATATATCCCATGAATTGAAATCCTGTGTCCTGACCGTGTTTGTACCACAGTATACGGTTATAGTCTTTTACAGTGTGTGCACATTTGATCTCAGCAAACTCATGCTGATTTTTTATAATATCCTGAGGATTCTGGATGACTGAACAAACGCCTGAACCTGTGGAAAGAAAAAGAGAGCAGTCAAGACAAATTGAAAGATAAAGGAAACAAAACTAAGAAATCTAGCAAGAGCTTCTTGATAATGTATAAGATTATTCACTGGATAAAAATACCTGTGAAATATAAAAGTATCGTGATAATGAGAGCAGTAACCATGTTGAGTGTCTGTGCTGTGCATGTGTGCGTGTGTGTGCCCGTATGTGTATATGTATGTATGTATGCGTGTATGTATGTATGCGTGTGTGTGTGTGTGTGTGTGTGTGTGTGTGTGTGTGTGTGTGTGTGTGTGTGTGTGTGTGTGTGTGTGTGTGTGTGTGTGTGTGTGCGTGCATTCGTGCGTGTGTGTGTTTGTGTGTGATGTTCTGAATGAAGATAAAAACAGATTTCTAGGTAACTTTTATCTATTTATTTTGGTGTGGCATTTCTAATAAAATGTCTCCCTCTAGCTGGTTGCTTCATGTGCATAATTATTTTCCCCATCTTTTTTTGCTCTGATTTATCTTCATCAAACAAAATCATTTATGAGGAACATTGCTCTCAACCAGTTAAAAAAAAACATTAAGCCTTCTAAAAAATAATTTAGAATTCACATTCATTCACAGAGAAAGTATGTGGTGGGTAGAGTAAGAAAATTAACAAACAATCAAACAAACAAAAACCTGTCTCTCTGACAAATCTTTGATTCCACTTGGGTGTGATGTCATGGGCAGTGATATAAAATATAAAATGTGTATTGAATGCAAATAGAAACCTGTCAGCTAAATGCAGCTTTGTGTAGATCACAAAGTAAAATAGGAATTAAGTTTATGACAAATAAGTTTATGCAGAGAATATTTGTTGTACCATATAGTTATGTCATACTGCCCCCTAGAGGTGCCTCTATTTCTTCCTAACACATACACATAGCATGTTTTTGTACAGCTCTACCCTGTGGTTATTATAGACACCATTCATAACCTTAGTTTATCTTAGTTTAATACAGAAAGCTCTTCATTCTTGATTCTTTCATGTATTAACTGAAAATTACTTCATATGTAGGTAAGTATTAATTCAAGACTTGAGTGCATGATTATTAAACAATCATACTATCATACATTTTTAAAGATATTACTTATTAAATGTGGAACAATGTGGATGTCATTTGGTCATCCATCTGCTCACTGTGTACATACAGTATAAACACATCTTTACCTAACACAGTGTGACTTTGTGTGGTTTATTGATGTGAACTTAAATCCAGCCACAGCTGCAGGTGTTGTGGTTTGATGGTAACGTGGATCAGATAAAGGTTTTTGTAATTACGTGAGCTGATTTCAGGCACTGTGTAATAAGCTGCACAGAAATACACAGCACTGTCGTTCACTGAAACACTGTTAATGGTCAAAGTGCCATTGTTTCTCCCATCACCACTCAGTTTGATCTTCGTTTCAAATTCTGCCTCTAGGTTTGGAATAACAGTATTTAGATACCCCATGTATTTAAATCCTGTGTCCTGGCTGTATTTGTACCACAGAATGTGATCATAGTTATTTTTATTGTTTGTACATTTCATCTCAACAAACTCATCTTTGTATTTTATGAGATCAAGAGGATTCTGGATTACAGAACAAACAGCAGACCCTATGAAGAAAAAAAGAAAGCATGATATAGTATAGAAATATTAAATAATTATTGAAAGCAATAAAAGGAATATCAAATGGAAAGTGAATTTTGGTATATTTAGTTCTAGATTTTTAGAGAAAATATTATGTTTACCTGCAAGACATAATAGTATGGCTGAAAATATGATGAGAACAGTACACATGCTGGCTCTTTGTGCTTGATGTGAGACTTTGCTCTGCATTAATATAAGAGAAGCAGTTGTGTCACTCACCTTTGGTGTTCCAGTGATAGTGTTGTCTTGGCATTTTTAATCAGAAGGCTCCATCTAGTGCAAAGTTTGTGCAGCCTGGAAGAAAAAAGGTAAAATTATTTATACCTCTTAAAAGTATCACTTTCTATATGAATCTTTTTGGAATGGTACCTAAGTATGTTATAACTAGCATTTTCTGCTAGGTCAAATTGGTTTTGTTGTTGTTGTTGTTGTTGTTGTTGTTGTTGTTGTTGTTGTTGTTGTTGTTGTTTTAGAGATTTATACGAACTCACTCAATTCATACAACCAGTCTGAGGATCCCCAGAGTTTTGACAACCTAATGGACTGTATGATGTGCACTAAAATCTTACCTCAGACCTACTCATGGTTAAATAATTTAATTTTACAATAATTTTTAGAAGTAATTATTATTATTAACATTGAGAAATGCAAAGTGCATGAAAATAAAGGATAAAAGGATTTTTAAGCAAATAATCCAGGATATACAGCTACAACAAATGCACAAGGACATCAGTAGTCAGTATGCCTTTACTGTCTACATTCCCTGCCAAGGTCATAAAGGCTCCAGTTGAGATCTTGTAAGAAAATTGTATCTCATGAGTTGGTACTCTCTGTCTCAGGTGTGTTTGTACCACAGAATGCGATCTTAGCCTGAAGTCTTGTGAGAACACTGAATCGCCCAACACAGATTTCCCATGCTTCCTGAGCAGATCATGCAGTTTGGAAAACATCTACAATGATAGCGAAAACTATGTGAGAAAACACAATAAATCAAGGTTTGCATTTGAAGTAATTTATACTGACGTACGTGTCCCTTAGTGACATGTTTTTGCATTGCTTAAGAAACCCTTCCACAATCCCACTAAGGAATGTGTCCTTGTTTGCACTTGTTAGTGTTGAAAACACAAGATCGACTATCAGAGTTGATTACCTTGAATGCAGGTGCCCTTTAAAGTCCCTAGGTCTTCTAACAAAGGATCCTCTTCAAGTTCTTCTACATAATCTATTGTTTTAATCTTTAAATAAAGGAGGCAGACTTAGACCTTTTTGTCTTTTCAGGATCCTCACAATGGGAGGCCTTGTTTTTATTAAAAGTAGTGTAATACAGATAGATGTGTGTAATATACAGTTTGTAGAGGAAAATAAAAGAAAATTACAAATAAAATCTCCTTCAATAATCAAGCAGTATTAGAATAAGTAAAAGTAATTAAAATTCAAAGATTATAACAAACCAAGAAACACTCTCCAAGTGTAAGCTTGCATTTGTTCTATGATGCACACAGAGTATAACATGTACTGAGCTCGTTTACACTAGAATGCGCACACAATGTAATTCAAGACAAGCTTTTATACATTTTCAAGCCTTTCACCAATACGGCATCCTTATTGACTTTAAAACCAACATTCCTTTCTGTTTCTCTTTCCCAAAACCTGGTAACCCTGTGGTCAGTGACCAGATGTATTCTTTAAGGTATACATTCCTTTCAAACAGCACAAGCTTGCAATATCATCTTACTAACTATGTCCCTCCCCCAAGAGTGTTGGAGTTTTCCTTTACGGATTACTGTCAGCGGTATCCTCTTTGAGCTTTTTTTCTTCCAGAGAGCCTTCATATAGCATACTCAGCACATCTTATCTTTTAGCACACAAGCAATATTATTGCATACATGTTTTGAAAGCACTCCATCCAGAGTGTATCCTGCCTTGATGCCCGATGACGCCTGAGATAGGCACAGGCTCCCTGTGACCCGAGAAGTTTGGATAAGCGGTAGAAAATGAATGAATGAATGAATGAATGAATGAATGAATGAATGAATGAATGAATGAATGAATGAATGTTTTGAAAGCAAAGAAAAATATATAAAGAAATAAAGAACACTTAATCACTTTAATATTCTTGATCTTGATCCATTCTTCATTTCTGTCTCGGTACAGAGTCTGATTCTTTTTCATCCAATGATTTCTTTATTCTTCAAACTTTATATTCTTTATTTTATTCAACAGTTGTTTTATTTCTTCTGCTCCTTTTTCTATTCTCTTCTTTTTTCTTCTATTTGTCTTTGCTCCTAGCTCTACATTTGCTAATATTTATGGCTTTAATTTCACTTTTCTTTTGTATGGGAATATGAGAGCAGGGTTTTGAAGTTGGATAGCATCGATAAGGTTTATCCAATGAGCACAATGAGCATTGTATAATGTATAATGTTTTCATCTTGAGGTTGAACAGATTTACCTGCTGACAGATTAAAGAATAGATGATGGTGATGAGAGAAATCATTTGCATGAGGCTATTCATGTCTAGATCTGTTTGACAGAAGCAGTAACACAACACTACAACTGAAGTTACATCATAAGTTCATTACACTGTCTACAGAAAACAACCAAATAAGATATCAGAGGTTAGAGAAGGTTAAGACACAACACTGAAAATCTGAGAAATCACATCACGAGATACATACTCATGACAATATTATTAGTGATTTTATAAGAATTCACTCGCCATGTACTGTACAATGTATATATACTGTATATTGAAGAGAATATATTGCCCCTACTGTTATACTCTAATAATTAATGTTTGTTAGTTAAATGTGTTCATAAAAATATGGTCATTCATCATAGTGTAATAAAGCTAATAAGAAACAGATCTTGAGTGAGGATTTCTTGTCATACTGCCCCCTTTGTTCATTTACTTTTCCTCTTGGCTGAGTCCCACAGTATGTTTTTGTACAGCTCTGCCTTTTGGTTATAACACTGTGTTCACTCACGACACAGAAATACACACCTCTGTCATTATGATCCACATCTTTCACTGTAAATGAGCCGCTCTCAGTGACAGTTTTAATGACTGAGAATTTACTGTGGCTGTGGTTTCCAAAATCTGGAGTGCCGTATGTTGGAGAGTACACAATAAGCTCCATGCTCTGTCCATGATGCTGACGGAACCAGTACATCAGACTGTAAGTTGAACCTTTAGTGTGTGAGCAGTTTATTGTGGCTGATTGACCCATTGTAACCCAGAGTGTGCTGGGCTGAGAGACATCATTCGCCCCTGAGACTCCTGAAGACAAATATAAATTGTTTATTGTCTTATTTTGGTTTATAGGCATATACATCGGTTATATTATTACAACGATAATCAAGCAGGTGCTTTGTAAAGCATTTTAGTTACCTTGAATCCAGTAGAGTGACTGAAAAATAACTAGAACTCTGATCATAGTGACTCTTGATGATGAGACTACAGACTGAACTAAGACTGTAAGATTATTCAGATTCCTGTCACTGATGTAAGAATGTGACATCACAACTCCACCCACAGAGACGGTCTAAAAATACACCATCCATATTCTTTGCATATCATGCATTAAAGTCAAAACACCTGAAAAAAAAACATTTAACATTGTTAGTCTAAGAGAGCTTTTATACAACAATGTAGTGTCTGATTTTATTTTATGACAGATACATTGTTAAAATTGTGGTCATGCAGATGTTCTTTATTAACGATAATGTATTTATCTGTACTTCATTCATAAATTTAATAAAGGACTTTTTATAAAACTACATAAAAAAAACAGAAAATGTACAGTATTTAACATTGCTATTAGAAGCTTATATTAATTATTAGGTTTAAATTAAAATGTTTCAATTCAAATGACCAGCCAAATAAATTTGTAGCATTTGGCAGACACCCTTTTCCAGAGTGAATTACATTTTATCTTATATTTTATACAGCTGAGCATTGAGGGCCTTGCTCAAGGGCCCAGAAGTGGCAGCTTGGTGGACCTGTCATTCAAGCTTGCATCCCTTTGAGCTGGAAGTCCACCATCTCCATGTTGGAGATGGAGCTACCAGGTAAGAGGTCAAGAGGAAGACCAAAGAGGAGATATATGGATGTGTTAAATGGGGACATGAAGTTCATTGGTGCAAGAGTAGAAGATTCAGAGGATAGAGTTAGGTGGAAACAAATGATTCGCTGTGGGGACCCCTAACCGGAAAAGCAGAAAGAGGAAGAAGATAAGGTGTTGGGCATTTCATGATCAGTTTGCCTTGACTGCCTCTATTCCCTGTCATGCATAATAAATCTTTCACAATGATGTTTCAAATTGTTTGATGAATTTTTTTTATCAAAAATAGGTGTTTATTTACGGTATGTCTCGGACAGTTTGACAGAATTAAACAAAACCTCTATGATTTAAGTTTAAATCATTACACTGTCTACAAGAAACAATTAAATAAAATGTCACAGCTTGTGCCAACTCTGCCATTTCCACCTTTTAGTGAATTCCCAAACTCTATATTATCAGCAATATCAGTCTCCTAATATGATTACTGGAAATAAGTGAAAAATAATATTGACTAAAAAGTTCCTTGCTTATGGGAATGAATTAAATCCACCCCAAAGCTGCAGGTGCTCTGGTTTAAAGGAAATGTGCATCAGATAAAGGGTTTTTTAAACAAACCTATTAAAATAAAGTCAAATAGACTATTAAATATAAGAGGTAATAACTTTAATATGCTTGTGATTTCTAAAACAGAAACAAAACAAAACAGAAAAATCCCAGACTCTTGGGATGTGCTTGTCATGGTTATGCCGTATCATCACCTGACTACAAATCCCATCATCCCCATGACATATATCCCAGTCACCCACACCTCTGTTTTTATTCTGGTGTCTGTATGCACCTTGTCCTGCTTTTGTTCATGTTGTGTTTGATTGAAGCCTTGTTTGCCATAGTCTTGCTCGTAGCCTGATGTTTTTCCTGTTTTGTTTCTACTTACAGTTTTAGTCTTTTGATGCTGTTCATTATTAACCTTTAGCTCCGGCTCTCTTTCACCACTATGAGGATTTCTGGACCTCGTATTATGAACCATTGTTGTTTTGACTGCATGATGTACAGTAAAATTTTATCTCATCAGTGTTATCAGTTTAATATCAGAAGTTGTTATTATTGCCATTAGCTGACTAAAAATTCTAAAAAGTAAAAAGTTTTTGGGAAAGCGCTAACACAAAGAAGTCATGGTCAATGTCATTGTCAATGATCCTGCATTGCTCTACATTCAGAAAACAGAAAGCAAAGTCCTTAACGCCTTAACAGACTGATTTGTTGTGTCATACTGCCCCCTTGGAGCATCTCTATTACATCTTGACACACAGTGTGTTTTTGTACAGCTCTGTCATGTGGTTATAACACTGTGTTCACTCACAGCACAGAAATACACACCTCTGTCATTATAGTCCACATCTTTCACTGTAAATGAGCCGCGTTCACTGGTGGATTTAATGACTGAGAATTTACTTTGGTTGAAGTTTCCGAAATCTGGAGCGCTGTATGTGGGAGAGTACACAACGAGCTCCATGCTCTGTCCATGACGCTGACGAAACCAGTACATCCGATCGTACGATACACCCATGCTGTGCGAGCAGTTTATTGTGGCTGATTGACCCATTGCAACCCATAGTGTACTGGACTGAGAGACATCATTCACCCCTGAGACTCCTGTAGATACATAACAAATTGTCTTATTTTCATTTATAGGCATGTACAGCAGTTATATTATTACACCGATAATCATGCAGGTGCTTTGTAAAGTATTTTAGTTACCTTGAATCCAGTAGAGAGACTGAAAAATGACTAGAACTCTGATCATAGTGACTCTTGATGATGAGACTACAGACTGAACTAAGACTGTAAGATTATTCAGATTCTGGTCAGTGATGTAAGAATGTGACATCATAACTCCACCCACAGAGACGGTCTAAAAATACACCATCCACCATTACACCATTATGTATTACTGTATACATTATGTAAGAATCTACTTTACATTTGTTATTATGAGATATAAAAGCTCTTGTGTGATTACTGTATGAAATTCAAATAATAATATTGACTTCAAAGCTAAGCGTCTATTTGTTGTTTACTGGCATTAATTCGAATCCAGCCACAGCTGCAGGTGTTGTGGTTTGTTGGTAACGTGGATCAGATAAAGGCTTTTGTAATTAAGTTAGCTGATCTACAGCACTGTGTAATAAGCTGCACATAAATACACAGCACTGAAACACTGTTAATGTTTAAAGAAGCGTTGTTTCTCCCATCACCACTCAGTTTGATTTTCGGTTCAAATTCTGCCTCTGCCTTTAAAGAAACAGTATAAATGTACCCCATGTATTTGAATCCTGTGTCCTGACCGTGTTAGTACCATAGAATGCGATTATAGTTATTTACAGTGTGTAGACTTTTGATCACAGCAAACTCATCTTGATATTTTTTGAGATCAGGAGGATTCTGGATGACAGAATTGGTAGCTTCCAGATTTTATAAACAGTTACAATTGTGAAATATTTACCCGCAAGACACAAACTGTGGCAGAAAATATGATGATGAGTACATTGATCATATGTGTGTGTGTGTGTGTGTGTGTGTGTGTGTGTGTGTGTGTGTGTGTGTGTGTGTGTGTGTGTGTGTGTGTGAGTGTGCACTAAGCTAAGAGCCAACAAAATGTATCACTCCTCTTTTTCTTTCATTCTGTGGAGTACTAGCGATATGTTGATTTGTCAATTTTGTAGGCGTTTAATAACACAGAGCTATGAAGTTTTCTTGTGTCATACTGCCCCCTTTGTTCATTTACTTGTCCTCTTGGCTGAGTCCCACAGTGTGTTTTTGTACAGCTCTGCCTTTTGGTTATAACACTGTGTTCACTCACGGCACAGAAATACACACCTCTGTCATTATGATCCACATCTTTCACTGTAAATGAGCCGCTCTCAGTGACGGTTTTAATGACTGAGAATTTACTTTGGCTGTGGTTTCCGAAATCTGGAGTGCCGTATGTGGGAGAGTACACAATAAGCTCCATGCTCTGTCCATGATGCTGACGGAACCAGTACATCCGATTGTAACCTGAGCCCTTAGTCTGTGTGCAGTTTATCGTGGCTGATTGACCCATTGTAACCCAGAGTGCGCTGGGCTGAGAGACATCATTCGCCCCTGAGATTCCTGAAGACAAATATAAATTGTTTATTGTTTTATTTTGGTTTCTAGGCCTATACAGCAGTTATATTATTACACCGATAATCATTCAGGTGCTTTGTAAAGTATTTTAGTTACCTTGAATCCAGTAGAGTGACTGAAAAATGACTAGAACTCTGATCATAGTGACTCTTGACTTAGGTTACAGACTGAACTAATAGTGTGTAAAGTTATTCACATGTCACATCATAACTCCACCCACATATTCATACAGTTTGCATTTGAATTCCTCAAGTAACAGCACATGAAAAGCACATGGGCAGATACATGTTTAGGTTGTTGAAAATGTATTTGCACAGATATTATTGAGAAATATATAATGTTGCTCATTCTTAACACTTTTTTTAAATAAAAACCTTTTATCGTGTCAATAATGGAGGGAAACTGTGTTTTATTGATGCTTTAGAGCTGTTTTGTGGCCTTTTTGGTGAAATAAGTTTATATGGTTGCCTCTGCCAGAAGTTTCACACCTTGGACATAGATAGATCTTATTTTCAACAAGATGATGAACCAAATGTACAAACATAACATGTAAAGCAACATAACACGTTATACATGCACCATTTATATCCATATATAAGGTTTTATATTTATATTTGCCCTTTGCCACCTGTACAGGTAAATTTATAGAATTCATTATTGTAAATCTATTTTTTAGTTTATTTTATGACACAAACAGTTGAATACATTATTTCAGTACATGTCATTCTGTGAATAGTCATGTATGTGACCAGTACGATTTGAATTTGTATTTGAATGCAGGAGCAAACCCAGGTAATGTTATTATTCACGCCAGCAAGAAAATATTATTTTTTATTTAATTGAAGATCTGCAACCGGTGTATTTTAAAAACAAACTGCACTGCTTACAAAAATATAAGCAATGTCCTTGCAGGTTTGAGCTCAAAATATTACTTGCATGTGCTGTGCTATTAGCTGTGAGAGACAGTACTGTGGCAGGATATATGATGAGATCTCTAACCATGTTGACTCAGTGCTGTGCATGCAGATGTGCTTTAATTAAAAACAACGTTCTTGTGTGTCGCTTCTTTTTTTCTTCCTGTCTGAGGCATTTAATTGTCACCTTACCGTTTTAAATAAAGGGTCTCTCTCTCTCTCTCTCTCTCTCTCTCTCTCTCTCTCTCTCTCTCTCTCTCTCTCTCTCTCTCTCTCTCTCTCACCCACTCACTCTCTCGTTCCCATTCTCTAGCTGACTGCATGATACACAGTAAAACGTTTGACTATTTCTGCTGCTGTGTATTACTAATGGTTAATGTGAGGACTATAATGATTTGGACAAGTGGCCATTACAGACATTGACCATGAAACATATCTTTGTGAGCACAGTGCATTAACAACAGTATTCATTCTAAGTGAAAATGATTCATATTATAGAAGCCAGCATGTAAAATGCAATTAACTCTTTTGGGTAAATAACACAAAAGATGGCAATACATTCACCAGACACTTGACAGTTTAGCCTAATGCACAAGACACTAATAGGTTTAAAAAACTTCATTTTTCTCTTGCAGTAAATTTGTCTAAATGCAGGTGTGCGGAAACTGATAAGCCTTTAAGATGTGGTTAAAAACATCAGTTTATTTGAGAGTGTTTTTTTTTAATAGGAATGAGATATCTAGCAACGTGTAAATGTTGCACAGAATTATTCTGTATCGGTGTTAAGGATTTTATGGTTAATGCACCGTTAGTGTATCCATTTCCTGTCAAAGTAACTATATTCCTGAATTCAGTCTCCAGCTAAGGTGTGATCTAACAAGATATCCCATGTACTGAAACTTTGTGATTTGAGTTTGTTTGTACCTCCAAAGGTCTCATGGGATTAGTTAAATAAGACCAAAAAAGTGCCAGAAAAAAAATTACACAAACAAACGAATAAAATCAGGATGTTGATGAACAGATACTGAATATTAGGGTTTGTTTATTAGATGCTAGTGATGAGAAGAAATGTACAATATGATGTAGGGGATGGGCAAATACAGCACATCAGCTGGCACTAATAAAATAAATTCCACAGTTAAATGACACGTAATATACACAATAAGTGTTACACAATAATATTGATCAAAACCATGAAGATGTCATTAACAATTCAATTAATACTGACTGAATATTTGAAAAGTGATATAACTTGTAAAGTATGGAATAAAACACTGATTCTTCCTTTAACAGCATAAACTGTGTTGTATTTCATACTTTACAAGTTTGATTTCTTTACAAATCATCAGTCAGGGTTAGTGTGTATTAATAAATCTCGAAATCTAGTAAAAGATACAATGTCTGTACAACCAAACAGACTTTTCAGTCATTCATTCATTCATTTTTACCGCTTATCTGAACTACCCGCTGGGAGCCTGTGCCTATCTCAGGGTTCATCGGGCAACAAGGCAGGATACACCCTGGACGGAGTGCCAACCCATCGCAGGGCACACACACACTCTCATTCACTTACACACTACAGACAATTTTTCCAGAGATGCCAATCAACCTTCCAGGAAACCGGAGTACCCGGAGGAAACCCCGAGGCACGGGGAGAACATGCAAACTCCACACACAAAAGGCGGAGGTGGGAATAGAACCCCCAACCCTGGAGGTGTGAGGCGAACGCGCTAACCACTAAGCCACCGTGCCCCCACAAACTTCACTATTCCTAAATTCATCTTTAAATTAAAGAGTCTATTTTAAATAAAAATTGCTTTTAAATAAAGAGAGTCAACTTTGAATAAAAAAAGAATCGACTTTAAATAAAAACTGTCAACTTAAAATATAATGGGGTCAACTTTAAATTAAAAAAAGTTGATTTGAACTTTATATTTTAGAAACATTTTCAGTTCAGGCTGATAGATTGGACATTTAGATTGTTTTAATGCACTCTTTTGGATTGTTAAGTTGTTCCATATTGACAAAGTATCATTTAATACGGCTCTACTTCAGCAGTAAGCCTACGTATCTATTGACTGAATGTGCTTCATCCAAATCCTAATTAAATTGAATTACATTATTGTGTTCTTACTTTGCACTGATTAAAAAAAGTCAGTTCAGGATATTGCCCTTTTAAGGGGAAGATACCTGTGACCTGAGAAGGGAACGAGATGCTGCATCAGGGCTGACGCTATGGAAAACCTTCTTTGAGGAAGCATATACTGTACGAGTCCATATAAGAGCATCTATGTCACATTACTCCAGCTTCTATTTGTCTGAAGGAAGCATGAGTGGATGTCGGGCGCAAGGCCAGCACAGTAACCTCTTGTAGTTTCCCTTCAAGACTGGAAACAGAACATCAATAGCCCAACAGGACCTGGGACACTGGACTGGGGTCGAAGTCCAGGTTATAGAACCTGATAAATGCGGAGAGGACCAACCTGCCGCAACACAAACATCTTCGAGGGGAACACCCCTCCACTATGCAGTGTGCCAGGTGCTGTTTATAAACTGGATTACCCCTCCCAGCTGGCAAAACAGACAAACAGGGAGGTGGAGCTACACTACGAGCTTGAGCAGTGGACAAAAGTCCTCAAGACCCTTACTGGGCAAAGCAAATGCAGACTCTCCTGCCGACTCATGGGGTGGAGGACAGTAGGCCTGCTGGATGACTGGAAAACCCGCCATCCTTGGCGCTTATGGACATATCCCACCCTGGTGTGCAGGATAACCTTGGACATGCCAGGTGCAAATTCTAGGCGGGTGATGCCTGCAAATCTACCACGCTTTTAATTTTAGACCAGAGATTGCGAAAATCATTTGCTCATTGGAGTACAGCCAACTAAGCATGGGTTGAGCTTAACGACAACGCGTGATAATAGTTCTTCGTTTAAATCAGGAGAAATTGCAAAGTGAGCTCCAAGAGTCAAAGCGAAGATATCAGAGTTATCAGAGAGGACGAGAAAAAGGGCTCACCCTTCTCTCTTTCCTTTACCACTAACTTAACCTGCAACCTCCATGATCGAAGATGATGCGTTGCCTCGACAGATGCCTAACTCCAACCTGGAATGCAGCCAGTGAGAGCGGAGATTGCAAAAAGCAATCGCTCATAATGCACCCGATGGGATCCCTCAAGATTGTTTATTAAGGAAGAAAAGTCCCTAGTATTTATATCTTCTTTTGCACTAGTCTTCGACAATAAGGCAGACAATAGACACCAACATACACATTGCGCTTACAGAAAACAAAAAAGCTGGCGTAATGTGAAGTAGATGCCCTTATATGTACTTGCTGGCACGTAAACACTTAATCACATGTCCATCCTGAGCCACCTAATTGGCGTGTGAACACACAGAGCTTCAGACATCACTTCCTCAAAGAAGCATTCTGAAACGTCATTCCCAGCGTCGAATTCCCTCGAAAGGGAACTGAAGATCTTTGAAGAAACCCACATGGGTGTGTGGAGAGCATGCAAAATGTGACACAGATAGTAAAAACAGAGAATAGGGAACTCTCAGGGACCTTGAAGCTAAGAGGCTGCACTGTCACTGCACCACCAAAGCATTCACCTCTTTATTCACTCAAACCTAACCATGATCTACATTAGTGTTACTCTACTCCATGTTACAATCTACACCAATAGTCACAAAGACTCCACAAATATCCAGGGTGTACTAGAAGTTTCCATACAGTACATACAGGAAATAAACACTTTTTACCAAAATGTCTTCCAAACATTTTCATGTTTAGTTTATAATACATATTTCTTTCAGATAGCCTTTAAGAATGGGGATGTGGTAGCCTAGCAACTAAGGTCTTGGACTACCAATTAAAAGGTTGTGAACTTGAATCTCAGGTTCAACAAGCTTCCATTGCTGGGCCCCTGAACAAGGCCCTCAACCCTGAATTGCTCAGTTGTATAATGTGTCACTCTGGATAAGGCTTTCTGCCAAATGCTTTGAACAAATGTTATTTTTTTTTATCAAAAGAAGGACAGTAAAAGATACAGCACTAATATCATTATAGGAAATCCAATTACATGCATAAGACCAGATATCATATCTATTTAAGATTTTATCATGCATTAAGGAAGACACCTTAATATATGAAAACCTTTGCAGCATTTAATGTATAATGTATAATGTGCCTTGTCATTGTGTTTGAGTTTCTCCCATGCGAGTCATATGCAAGTTTAAAAGTTTCTGGATATGTAATGGACATATAAACCACTTGAAGGCAGTGTTGTTCTACACTTAAGTTCTTTGTCTGGGTCGTGCCATAATTTAAGAGGTAACCACAGTGGGAATCAAGCTTAAAATTGTTGTATGTTTGTTTGTTTAGCATAACATAAAGAATAATATAATATAATAATAAGCTTGAATTATTGCATTATTGCAGAAAATATGTTTTATATTTGTCTGTTAAATCTCTGTACATGGCATTGCAACACATATAGATGTACATAGAAATACAGGTATATTTTTGTTAGGCAGCCCTTTACGGGTTTTGTTTTTTTTAATTTCTTAATTAAAAAAGTGTGATAAAATGGAGGCGTTTATGAGACACTAATCGCTGCTCAGATTGAGTCTAAAATAAATAAGATACAGTACTGTCAAAATTCTTAAGGTTTTAAACACTGATTTTTTCTCTTTATTTTAAGATCTTGTTATTAAAGCACTGCACAATCGTGTTATATATCATTATAAAAATCCACATTATATTTTAGGACTTTGAGTCCTAAAAACTTTTCTTGCTGCCTCTCTGTCAAATAGAGATCGGACTTTCTATTTATTTAAACTATGAAATAATTTCCTCCTTTTTTATATTCGCTTGGCCCAACCAGTACTATGGGAACATTGAATAGTGTAGTATAGTGGAATATTTCTTCTGATATTGATTGCACTTTGTATTTGCAGATTTGTTGCAGTTTATATGCTGTTAGGGTGTTTATTTGTGTTGATAGTATTTGCCATTTTGCTATTTTTTAATTTCTTAATTGTGATGCTCACAACTCTGTTGTTTTTAACTGTGTTAAATGTTAAACGTTAAGTAATTAAAAAAATACACATTCTCTTTCCAAATGTTTGTTTGTCAGAAAAGAAGTTAACATATTAAATAATAGACTACCTTTTCCCCTTTTACCTCAAATGAAATGTGGCAAAATTCATGGAAAAACTTGCTAGTCACTTTCCTTTTATAAGTGTACAAAAGGTACCTGAGACTAATGATGTATTTTTAAAGAAAAAGTGTTATAACACCAGATACTGACTTTACATGTTTAGTGTTGTTTTGCACAGCTGTGTTTTCTTACATAAAATTGTGAAATTGTTTTTTGAATGTTTTTACATGCGCCCACGTGTGAGCTGCTGGTGTTGCTGACATTTGCGGCATAAGAAGAACTTAAAGAAGACTTCATCATCTGCAAGGAAGCTCAGGGCAACTGCATATACTACTACATGTATGTTAAGACCTTCTGCATTTTTTAAAATCGAGCCTTACTTGGAGGTAAATCGAAATCTGAACTGACAAATTCTGGCAAAAATTAAATTTATACATAATTGTCTGTTTGTTAAGATGTGTCTGGTGTCACAAGTCTGCTTTGTTAGTTTTGTACTCATGTAACTTAGAAGTAATAAAAGCTTATAACTACAATTTTAGCATCATGCTCAACTTAAAAACACAATTAAACGCTTTAAATATTTAAAATAAAGTTTTAATATAAATTGCATTATTAAGTAATCAAATAAGAGTTTTTGCCCAAAAATTAATGACAGGAAGGAATTATAAAATGCTGTAGAAAAGACATTATTTACATTACATTACATTATTTAGTGTCATTCAAATGAGGATGAGGTTCTCTTCTGAGTCTGGTTCCTTTCAAGGTTTTGTTTCTCATATCATCTCAGGGAGTTTTTCTTTGCCACCATTGCCTCAGGCTTGTTCATTGGGGATAAATGTTAGAGATAATAGTTAGTAATTAAAATTTTTATTCTGTTTCTATGCTTCTGTAAAGGTGCTTTGAGACAATGATGCTTCAGATGAGGATTTTTTTTTAATGTCTGATTTTGCAGAATGCTGTGCAGATAATGTCTTGGAGTAAGAGTGCATGTAAAGCTTTTTTTTTTGGATTTGAACATTCATGTGATTATTTATACCTTCAAGGCAGCTTGCTTGAACTGCACATCAGTCAATTAACAAATCAGAAATGTGCCTATGATTCCAATTTGGTGTGGAGTCCTTGGCTGCCTTCAGTTCTCTCCCCCTTCTAGATTTTTGTCCTGACAGTGACAAATTACTCCTCCGCTCTCTGAGATTGGAAATTAAAAGCATTTAGAGTTGCTCATGCATTTATGCTAATGAGAAATTCAGATATGATTTGCATGCAAAAGAGGCCAGGCTGAAAGCTCATCATTTTCTCTCCTTGCTTGCTGCATGTTTTCACCTGCTTTTATTTTTTATTTTTTTAACCAGTGCTAGTAGAAAAAGCACTGTGTGCATTTCAAATCTGACCAAAGTTTCATAAGACATGTGAAATTTTTCTACAGCAGATGATTTACGCAATGTTAGAAAATCCAGTTAACAGAATGGTAACACGTTTTCACATATCGTGTTAAAAGAGAGAGAGACGAATGGAAATAGAACACAAGGACTTCTTTAAATACAGTTCCTCTGCTGTGATTAGGTCAGAAAATTAACACCTGTTTCACATGGGATTGTATATGTAAGTATTGTGATCATGTGGAAAAAACATAAAGGTGCATTACAGCATGTTATTCCCTGAAATTCCATGCGTACTTAATTACACATAATAACGTTTGAAAAGTGAGTGATCACGTGAAAATTTGCAACTGAAAATAAAAGAATCAGATTAAAGTTGATGGAAAGGTTACATGAGGAAATGAAGGAGTGATTGGTGAAAATGGCATTTGAACGATCATAAATGAATAATTTTCATAAACTATGTAAGTGTGAAAATATAACCGTTATATAAGTAATAATAATAATAATAATAATAATAATAATAATAATAATAATAATAATAATAATAATAATAATAAATGAATAATTCGAAATTTCCGATGGGAAAAATAAATCAGTGAAAGAAATCGTGTGAAGATTAATTATAAATCATGTGGGATAAAAAAAAAAATCCTGTGGGAAAATAATTGTATTATTGGATCAATCTTATATGAAAGTAAATGAATCATAGGGAAATAAAAATATATAAATCAACAACGTATTAGATCCATCAGAGGTGAAAATAAACAAGCCATTAGAAAAAACAACTAAAAATTAATGTCATGTAAATATATTTGAATCATTGTTAAAATCACACATGAAGTTAAATTAATCATGTCTTAAAAAATAATCAATTGTTGTGAAAATTACATGCAAAAACAAATTATGGTAATATAGCATGTGCAAAATAAATTTTCAGAGTTTACCTGAAGATGAAGAATCATTACAAAAATCATGCATTCATGTGTGTGTGTGTGTGTGTGTGTGTGTGTGTGTGTGTGTGTGTGTGTGTGTGTGTGTGTGCATTATTGTGCCTTGTGATGGCTTTCCACCCCATTCAGGATGTCCCATGTCTTGTACCCCATGCCCCCTGGGATACACTCCAGGCTCCCTTTAACACTGTGCAGGATAAGCGGCTCAGAAAGCGTACGGATGAATCTAATCCAAATGTGAGACATACATTATGTCTTAAAATGCTGTAAATTTCACATTTGAGGTTTATAAGACTCTTGTGTAAGATTTACCACATTGCCTTTATTTGTGACTTAGATGTGACTTATGCTTTTTTACTGAATCCATTCTTGTATTTTATTCTATCCAGTGATTGCTCTTATCATGCAGAACCAGCAGACCTGTTGTTATTAGTTTAGATGCCCGTTAGATTTTCAGAGAAAGTCAAGCATATTTTTTTGCACAGCCTGATAGATGCACGCTGTGTTGAAACACAGAGGTAAAATCTGAGACCTTCTTATTATAGTTGACGCTGGGTGTCAGGTTTAGTCTCAGGTTGAGTTGCACTTAGCTTACTTTAACGGTAGCAGAGGTTGGAGTGCACTCGGGGAGTTTTCTACACTCCCTGAAAACATTAATTATAGTCTCCTTCAGACAACCTCTGTGAACTCATACAACTTTCAAAAGATGCTGTGGTTCTTTTAAAAAGATAAAAGACCTTAAAGAATATAAAACTTCAGCACCGATTACAGGCCAGACGGAGCGAAGGTTTGGCCAGCATGAGAAAAGTGAGAAACGTTAGATTATCCAACAAACAGCAGAAACATTACTGTAATAATTTCATTTGGGAAGAGTTTTCAGCAAGTTTTATACTTTAATTACTTTCCCCTAAATGCTCGATAAGCAAAATACAATGTGACCTGCTGTTTATGTGTTTCCTCCTCCCCATGCTTTTTTCCTGAAGTTTCTTTATGACAGTCCCAGTAAAAGATAACCTTGATAACAGATGCATTAATTAAGATCGAAAATGAAATGCTGGCTTAATTTCTTTTGTGTTGAACACGGTTGCAACGAGATTGGCTATGAGGTTCAATGAGGTTTCCTTTGATGGAAGGACATGAGCTGCTAAAACACTGAGATGACACTTCTATTTGTTATCGTGTCACTTCAGGGGAGGAGGTGTGAGCAATTATAAATGTGGTTACATAGCAATTAAAATAGACCGTGTTCATTAATAATTTTTGTATGAATTAATCATACACAGCTGTAATGGTAACTGCTGGTACTGGATTTCCAATTATGGTGCTTAATTAGGAATGCCAATATTAAGAAATAATTAAGCATGGGAATATATTAGCACTTTTAAATAGAAGATGCCTCCTTAATTTTTATGAGTCTTGGGTTGTTTTTGACCCAAATACTGGAGTCTGGGCTATACAACAAACTTCATCATTACAGATCGGATTTCCACAGATGAATTTCCACTGAAAACATATTTAATCGCAAAATGTCTGAAAAAAAATCGAGAATTTATGCTTTATATTATTGTATATTTTAGTAATACATTTATTTATTACTATTTATCTATTTATTTATTCAGTATTGTTTTACTGAGCAGCCTGGTGGTGAAGCAGGAAGCGCTGCTCCCTCACAGCTCCAGGGTCCTTGATTTAATCCTGACCTCAGGTCACTGTCTTTGTGGGCAACTGCATGTTCTCCCAGTGACTCTCCATCTGGTTTCCTTTGGGTTCTCTAGTTTCCGCCTCCCTCACTAAAACATGCTCGATGCATTGATTATTCCCACAAATGTGTGCCTGCTGTATTCCAACTTAATGCCCAGATGTCCAGAGATCACCCTAAAGAAGATAAAAAGCTTTCTGGACCTGGATCAATGAATGATAAAGTTTTATTTTGCTCAGCTCTGTTCAGTGGCTCTGCTTTCTAAAGATATTGTTTTGTAGATCCTCACTACTGTGAAATTTTATTTTACTGAAAAATTTATGTTCTGGACCCAGAAGAACATAAACATTTCTACAGCTGAGATCATCAGCGAAACCAAGAGAATCTATCCAACGAGCTATCCATCCATACATTCATCTATCCATCCATTCATTCATCTATCCATCCATCCATCCATCCATCCATCCATCCATTCATCTATCCATCCATTCATTCATCTATCCCTCCATCCACCCATTCATTCATTCCTTTTAAGTGTCTGATTTATGCTGGTCAAGGTAAATTTAAAGCATAAAACCAAAAACTTGGTCCAATTGTGTCATCAAATTCTACCATTTGTAAGAGAACAAAAATATAATTTCTTGCCTGCACACAAGATTAAAATTTGACTTTAGAGTCCTTGAGAAGGTAAAACATTCCTGATTATCCATGTGGCCTTGAGATCCAAAGTAAATATACTGTCAGTTTTGTCTCATCATCCTGTAGGTATTTTACTTACAATGCCTTATGGTGTTGTTACCGAATTTCCTGAATAATTGGTTAAAGACATTATTCTTCGAGACATGTGCTTGGTGAGCACTGATATGAGACACAGTGTGTTGGCTCTGACACTACAGTACAAAGCCTCTACTGCCTCTGTGTGGACAACTGGAATAAAGTTACTCGTTGCTTCTCTGTGGTAAAAATTCAGATCCAAACAGTCACACACAACAGACTGAAACTTCTCTGGGATACAAAACATACACTTGAATATATGTATTTGTTCAGTCTGTTGTGTGTGATTGTTACAGTATGTCTAACACACAACAACACTATATAGTTCCAGATATATGACACACGATTCATGTGACAGTTATATGATTAGATATTAGATATTACATTATATTAGATATCATGACGACTCAAAATCTCTTTCACTCCTCACACACATGCTTGCACAGCGTCACCATTTTGTAACACATACACATAAAAGCTTCATATCAATTTGCTACTGAAAATGTTATGGACGAAAGTTCTTTTGAAAAGCTTTTATACCATTTAGGGTGTTTTGATAAAATTTAAAAAAAAAAAACAAACACCTCAAACCTGATGGCGCCTTTGTGGCTTGTACAACTTAGATTATTATTTTAAACCACTAATTAGGGTTGTTGTGTTTTTTAAAAGTCCCAACAGCTATTTCTTAACCAAAATATAACACATAAAACGTTTTCCAATTCCTGGGAAATTCTCAATTTCAGCTCATTTTTCATCGACATTTCCTAACTTGTGCAAGACAATAAACATCAATCTACCTTCTGGTAAAAGTTTTTCTTTTTTCTCCATAATGATGGATAAATTTTACAATCCCATATTCATCCAAGGCAACAAAGAAAGATTTATATGAAAAAAGAAATATGTTTTTATTCTATTATTTCATATTCAACAAAGGAAAACAATATAATTGTTAACATGGTGAAGCGTGTTGTATATTTAACATTTACGGAAGGTTTAGCAGTAAATGACTGTGAGTTTTGTGCCAGATGAGAATCTGATAGACGAAGGGATTTGTGCTTACTGGCTTCTCTGTAACATGACAAGCAGCTGAGCAAACTTATCAGAAGATTACTGTTTATAAAAGATGACTGCTATGACTTAAGTTATAATAGAAACTTGTCTCATGATTGTATCATGCACACCAATTGCACACACTTTGCACTTTATTTCAATACTATATTCATATTTATTTCATTCTTAACAACATCATTGTATTCACTTCCTATATTTCTAATATTACCTCAGTTTATTTTAATTGATCTAATTTTATTTAACTTTTTTCTGTTTTGAATATAAAAATCTATATTTCAAGGTTGACTCTATCTCAGTTTTTCTTATACACGGACAGTCGTGAAAATTCACTGCATTTTGTACGGTGTAGTGAAATGTCAAGGTGCAATTTGAACTTATTGTCAAATCTTAAAACCACTTCAAGATGAGTTGTTTGTGAATGTATTTATTTGTATTATTATTATTAATTGTTATTAATTTATTAATATTAATAACAGAGTCAATAATATTATGGGACAGAAAATATTTCTGACATATTCAATTTACATTCCTGTCTTTGGTACAAGAAATTCATATGATTATGGTACAAGATGTTACCCAAAGTGTTTCTCTTGAAGATGTATTAAATTTTCAGATCTGCATTATAATCCAGGTCACACGATATTACTGCAATCATTTATGAAGGACAACCTATTTTTTGCATTAGATATTGTGCCTTAGTTGTCACTTAACTTCTGAGCTCCTGATGCCATAGTATGATGGTGTTATCCTGAGTCTAGAGGTAAAGGCTTTCAGATCAATATGATTCTTCTGATGCACACACATCCAATAAGTCCTTGTTAATGCTCACCCGATTTTTCTCTGTGTGACTAGAAATGAAAGCATCTAGCATTCACATGTTCCATCTGGAAGTGTTCATTAGTTCTGTAGGTTGTAGGGCGACTAGAGAGCGTAGACGCTCGTTTGATTTTAATGAAGTTTAAACAATCTTGTGAAAACACCTGTTGGCTGGCATGCAGTTGAAAATAGGGGAAGTTAAAAGAGTTACTAGCTCAAAAGGATGGTCCTCTCTAATGATAGCATCAGTCCCGGTGTTACAGCGCACATGTGACAGGCTTGTAATTAGAGTCCGCCGTCTCTCTCAAAGTTGTAGCGTTATTGAAGTTTTTTTCTGTTTAATTACTTTGCAACTTACCTCTGTTTATTAAGTAAGACTGTCTTTGTAAGATATTATTTAAAATTCTTTAATAATACAAAGAGCTGGTTGCATTTTATTGTATGAAGTTCAGTGTGTGTTATTGTATGAAGTTCTGTGTGTGTGTGTGTGTGTGTGTGTGTGTGAGAGAGAGAGAGAGAGAGAGAGAGAGAGAGAGAGAGAGAGAGAGAGAGAGAGAGAGAGAGAGAGAGAGAGAGAGAGAATTTCCATCCTTTGCCTTCAACAATGATCACCAAATATATAGTCATGCATATATATTTAAAGTTTATGTGCCTTGACAAGTGGAACATGGAATCTATGACAGATTGAGACAGAGTTTGCAGTTTCACTTACAGTAGATCTCACATCAGTGACCAGTGAGTTAACATTGGCAATGCTGTTAAAGTAGTTAAACATTTAGTGACATTTAGAACCTGCACCCTAACATCAAGCTAAAACAGAGCAAATGGTTTACAGTGTATCAGCTGTATGGAAGCTTGTTTTGGCCACATACAAGAAAATTTCCTGATATATATCTTGAAATTATTATTTTGTGAGTTACTGTGACTCCTGATTTATAGTCGATGGCCTACCCATAATCAACACCAAAACAGAGTGTAAAACAGAAGTAGTTGCAAATTGTAATGCAAATTGTGATGAGATGCAAATTGTATGAGATTAATAATGAATTGCAAGAGAAAAATTTACAATCCTATGATTTAACTAGCAACTGTGTGGAAACAATGTGCAGTTGCATGAAAATAATGATCATTCTTTCTCATAGGCGGTGATACCAAACTTTCTTATGATTAGGATAATGCGGGAGGAAAATAACACATTTTAAGTGTTGAGAACTTTTACATCTGATCTGATCTGGACACGCTGCGAATTTCAATGATGGTAAGGTTATCACTTTTAAGGGTGTTTTGTTGATTCGTCGTATTTTTTAAGATGATCAGATTGTAATTAGGACAAATTGGGTGACGTTTGATAAACCTGGACCATGATTGCTTCTTATTTTCTTCATTTAAAACATAATTTTACTGTTTTTGTGTCACAGGGACAAATTTGTACTTTTTACTGAGTTACTCAGGTGGCCTGAATGCTGTCCCAGATCGTTCCTGACCCTGACAATCTTTATATATTTGTCCATTTATTTCCTACTTTATACAATTGAAACTTGGACATGTTATGTAGTAGGTGTCATTCAGCCGCAGTTAGGCTTCAAATATTTATCCGCCTGCTGTTTTGGCAGGGTTGGATTGAATACATGAATACAAGTTTGGGTAAAATTATAATGTTGGCCTCTGTGTCCCAGAGCTGGCCTGTTTTTGAACACGTTAACGCTAGGTGCTGAGAGCATAATAAAGAACCCCTGCTGAGCTGCTTGCTCTGTCACACAGAAACACCTCAGACAACCCCTACCTGTGAATGGCTGCACTTTATCAGAGAAAAGCAAAAGAACACTCCATCTTAACCAAAGGAGAAACAGCACTCGCCAAGGCAGTCTGACAGGCTAAATGGAGGCAATTGCATGAGTGGCAAGGGAAAAAAACACAGCTACATATTGGCTGGCTCGAGTGTCTGGGGTCTAGACGCCTCCGCAACAAAGGCGAGATGAAATGGCCTTACTGAGCCTCCATTAGTGTTAAGCTATAAGAGCTGACAACACGTACTGCCAGCCTACTTTAAAGCCTTCCGTTTTCTACCCGTGCCTCATGGTGTGTTTATAACTCAGAATTTTAACTTATAAAATTTCATTAGTTCATATATCTTTGTATGTGATGCCTAATGGAGAAAGGAAGAAAAGTGCTTCCGAATCTACAGTCAGTCAACTAAATGTTCAACTATAATGTTTAGCAGGAATAGAGAAAGCACCCTCCTGATGGTTACATAGGTTTGTATTAAAAGCATCGCTATAATTTGAGATTAGTCCATGTTTATGATGTCACATCATTTAAACAGAAGTTAAGGTAAGGTAACTTTAATAAATTTGTGTGAGCTAGTGTTATTGGGCTGCTGGATATCTAAAAATCCTGTAAATCCAAGGCAAATAGTCATAAATACTCAAATCTGGTTGGTCAAATGGAGGCGAGGACAGTGGCTTCGCACCTCTGTTATGTCTGCATGGAGTTTACATGTTCTGCCTGTGCTTCAGTTTACTCCACCAGTCAAAGATGTGCGTTGTGGATTGATGGCCATCTCTAAATTATCTGTAATGTGAATATATGTGTGTGAGATTGTGCCATATTGGTTGGCACCCTGCCCAGGGTGTCCCCTGCCTTGTGTCCCGAGTCACTTGGGATAGACCCCAGGCTCCCCACAGCACTGTGTATGATAAGCAGTACAGAAAATGGATGAACTGATTGATGATTGGTCAAATGGTGTCACTTATTGTTACTATGGTAGCAACTGTGACATGGACGTGTGTTGTGGACACTACATGTTATGCTTTTCTTAGTTTTCTGTGATATTTATCTAGCATTTTTAGAAGGAATCTCTTCCATCAATACTTAAGAGTCAGAGCTAAAGCAGTTGCTTTAGGTTTTCCAGCATAGAAAAGGCTTCAGGATGAATGAATATTGTGGTTTGTGGTTTGTCAGTTAGCATAGCAAGCTGTGTATTTTTGACATAGTAACTTCCAGAGGGAGGGAAATAAAAGAGAAGCTGCTGAAGTAAATGTTAAATAAAAGATATGTGTATTTTTAATTCATTTAAAATAGTATTCATTGACAAATTGTATAGTGAGGGGAAAATGAGAAAGATTTAGTTGTTAGCTCGCTTTCCTCACAGCTCCTGGATTGGAGGTTGATTCCTGCCTGCTTGTGTGTGGGGGTTATGCTTGATCTCCATGTGCTTTGAGGGTTTCCTCTGGGCACTCCAGTTTCCTCCCCTGTACATTGAAAGATGAGACGAGGGATCCAAATGCAGGTAGAAGATTTTAATGAAATGAAAGTACAAAGCAGGCAATGGCAATGGCAAAAGTACAAGAATTATGAGTACAAGTAACAGCCATTAAGGACAACAACCAACACACAACCCACATAAATGTAACATAGGTTTTGGGTTTTATCTTGCATTCTGGATTTCATGTCTTTTATTTTTTGTAACCTGTTTCTTACCTTTTGTGTATTGCTACCCTTGGCTTATGTTACCTTGCCTTTTGTATGTGTCATGTTCTGATTGGTTGTTTGTCATGTGTTCTGCAGTTTTCTTTGTCATTGGATCCCCATGTGTCTTTGACCCTGAGTGGTTTGCCATGTAAGTCGTCGGTTGGTGTCCGTAATGGCTGTTTCGTGTGCTCATGATTCTCATCCTGTTTTGCCATTGCTGGATTACTTTGTGCTTCTGTTTCATTAAAATCTTCTACCTGCATTTGAATCCTCTGCCTCATCTATCAAAGCATGTTACACAGAGTCCCCTGCCTTCTGTCACAAATCCCTTATAGACTGAGTAGACTCCTTGCAACCCTGTGTACAATAAGCAGTACAGAAATTGGATGAATGAATGGATGCATATTACAGTATCATTGCCAATTTGATGTGCAAGAGAATAAGACACTTTCCTTACATGCTGTAATTGGAAAATATTCAACGTCTAGGTGGTAAAAGTAATTTTGCCTTGTGTTGGCCCACCTCACAAAACCCATCATTGATTATTTCCCTAGTAGATCATAACCAATTTTGTTTCATTCTTGACATAAATCTTTCAAGGATTTAATTAAAGCTAAGCACTAAGCTGAGCATTAAAATTTAAACATCTCAAATATAAGAAAACTGTGTTTAGGGACACTGTCGGAATATTTAGTGTTACTCTGCTTGACTGATTGTTGTTCAAAAATATGCAGGTCCTCATTCTTTTAATAGAACAGCTGCTAACTGCCCTCTGTCATGGCAGAACTACCCATCAGCTTTTATGTTTTTTTGCCTTGTTTCCATATTGCTTTTTTTTGTTTGTTTGTTTGTTTCCAGGATTTCACAGACTTTTTCTGAGATTGTTGTGAATAAAAATGATTGATTTTGCTGCAGCTTTTTTACATTAATTGTGATGCAACTTGCTTTTTTTTATTATTTTCTATATTTTGCTTTTGGGGGGAAAATGATTTGAATTGGTGAAACTGCAAGCACAGGATTCTTCTTTCAATCTCCTACTAGTGAACACACATGTGATTACTTTCTGTGATAACAGTGCTCATGTTCAACACACCTGAATCAAAGAGAGCTTTGGGTGTTGTTGCGTCATATGATGCACCTTAGCCTAAATCTGCAAGCTCCTCCAAATATTTGAGATTTGCCAGATTTTCAGTTAATTTCTTACAGTCTTTAAAGTCTCGTAGTGACTGTATATTTTCCACAACAAGTGCACAAAGATTTACAATTACTCAAAGTGGTTGAACTCATTCATTGGAGACTAAAGCAACATTATAAATGAATAATAAACTAACAAGATTGTGTTGATTTGTGCCATAATCCCCGATAAAAGTTTACTTAAATATTAAAACATTTTAATAGGAAGACTTGCTCACTTTGTCTTTTAACAGGTTCACTATATCTGTGCTCATTGTACATTAGTTCCAGTTTTGTTCTTTTGCCCAAGCGTCAACATTGTGTTTTCTATTCTGAGATGCTTTTCTGCTTACCATGGTTGTAAAGCGTAGCTATTTGGGTTACTGTACCATTCTTGTATTCTTGACTTTCATCAACAAGGCATTTCCACCTGCAGCACTGCTACTTACTGGATATTTCACTCGCTAAAGACTTCCACATCACTCTCCCACATACCTTCACACCTACATGTGCAACAAAATATAACTGTTATTCTATCCAATCCGGCATAAATAAGCAGCACAAATTAATATCTTTACAGAAGTGTTTAATCTCTCATTGTTGGAAATAAAATGCTGTTACATTGTGACAATTAGTAATTAAATCTGTAATTAAGCCATTAATAGATGCACGTTGCAGCTGAGAAACTGAGAAGCAAGCAGAGACGTTTATGTGCGTCTATATACAGTATTTACACTGTCTGATTTTCTGTTCACTGCCTGATGTCTTGTGTGCAGCTCAAACGATATATGAAATCTGGTTGATATTGCAGTGCATCGTGCCTCATATACTTCTTTTCAGGGGCCTACATGCCTTTATATAGTGTCACCATTCAAATCACAGACGACGATATTCAGCTGCGGACTATAATAGTGAAGGCCACTATCCACTCCTCATCTTGGTTGAAGTGAGAAAAAAAGCAGCAGTGTAGCAAAGCAGAGTGCTCTCTCCGTTGAAAAATTCTCTTGTGTCTATAAATTGGCTTTCAGAAACAGAGAAGGAACCCCATTGTCCTTTACCTTTGAGGTTGCATGTCATTTCTCAGTAGCTCGCACTTGGGCAGATTAAGGTCAAGTGGTGCGTTTTGTCTCTCCTTTGAGTGGAGAGTGAGAAACTGAAGGCCTGTACAAGAGCTTTCCCATCCATCCCCAGTGCTTCTCTGAAGATGCGGCTTGATAATAGCGTGCTGGCTAAGAGCCAAGGCTCTCCTTCAGACTGCACTATGCTTATACGTCTCTCTCTCTTCAGCTTCTTGTTGATGAACGAGTTCGAGCGTGAACGTTATGCAGCGGTTTTATGGATTTCTTCTCATAGATCACAAATCCCTTTTGTCTGGTAAATAACAGTAGAGTTTATTCAAAATAGCTGGTGTGATTATTATTTTGCTGTGTTGTGATTTAACTCTAGGGAAAAGTCGATATTTTAACCTTGTGTCCTTTAACCACTTAAACTCACGTTTGCTAGGAGTTTAGTTTATTTGTTTCACTGAATAAGTTACTGAATTATATGCCTTAGAATAAATAACTAAATAGTAACCCACAAGTTTAATGGGATGTAATGCATTGTTGAGCATAAAGGTGTGATAATGACTTTGAGATAGTTGTAGTGAGTAAATAAATATTGTTAAGTATACTTACATACATGAATTCATGAAATGAAAGAATTTTAAGACCGACATATGCATATGCTGTAAGCACAAGGAATATTTATGTTAATATTATATTAAAATTATAATAATACTTTAATAAAAGTACTTCGGATTAGAAACTGAGGGTGAGAGAGGTCACTTTAAATAGCTGAATTCTTTTACCAGTTATGAATTGACTGATATGAATTCATGAATTGACTCTTCTTAGGCTTTTCTCGATACTCTAACAATGTGTGCTTTCACCTTTGGACTATCATTCAAATTGTTTGTGTTTACTGTTCTACAGCTACAGCTATATATGCTAATAAGGTATAAAAGGCACCCTTTTGAGTCTAGTTCCTATCCATGATTCTTTTACATGACATCTCAGGGAATTTTTCTCATCTCACAAATGGCACAAAGCATCTATTGCGTCCGGAGATCGCAATTTGAATCCTGACTATGCCACTGTTGACTATGGCCAGGAGCCAAAATTGGCTGTGCGCTCTGTAAGGGAGTGATTGCATGCTCTTCATCACCTTTCTATCATAGCAAAACTATCTGATTGTTGGAGTCTGAGAGGTCATGTATGTGGAAGAAGGTAGATGAAAAGAAGTAGTTGGCTGGTTTTACATGTCAGACAGTAAACCCATATTAATCCTCACCCTAATTATTTAAAACAAAATGTAGAAAAAACCTAGAGGAAACCTTTCTTCTGTGGATGAACAGCAAGGAGTCCTCATCTGCTCATTTCTTGAACGAGGTTACTAACATCAGCAGGTTTTGGTTTCTACTTTTTTTTAACATCATACATAAAATGTGATTCTGCTTGACACTTCTTATACCTAGTCTCGATAATAGTGCAAATGAAATCCCCATCTACTTTTTTCCTTATACAATACAATCCTCCGCCTGCAAGGCCCTTTGGGGTGGAAGACTGCTAAACCCCAGAGTGTGCGCAATCCAAGGCCTCTTAAATGACACACATTATCACCTGCTTAGGAATGATGGAGCACCTCTCATTAACCATAGTGGCAGCTTCAGTGGCACAGGAGAGGAGAGGGAGAAAGAGCTCAGATTACCGATGGGGCTCTGAGGTGGGATCCTGTTACTGCGTTTTGGAAAGCCTACACAGAACTGCTGAGCTTCAAGTTTTATCGCCTACATAATATGCAGTCATTATCTCTAATGGTTCTCAAGCCCTGGTGTGCTGCTGTTTTTGGCTGCAAAGTTCCCTGAAGCCCAAAGCTCAGAGCAAACATCAGACGATGGAGAGAGCCCAGAGGCACACAGGTGGTCGCAGCCTGCAGATATTGTGCTTGGATCATGTGCATTTTTGGGAGCATAGGGCAGAGCACGGAGATTTGGCTGGGCTCACTTGGATGCATGGTTGCTATTTTCCCCTGTAAATCAATCAGCAGTTCTTGCAAGACTCCAAATAGAACTTTTTTCATCTTTCTTCGGCTTTGTAGTAGAAGTAGATCCAAAATGATTTATAAATTTATATCACAGAACTGATTTTTAAGCATCAGTATTTTTTCCTTGTATTATTTCATGTGTTTTGGTTTGAGGTATTTGGTTTGGGGTTTAAGGCAATTTATTATTTTTTCTTTTAGTCCTGTCCCTACCCCTGCCTTGTCATTGGTGTGTTCAACTGGATACACCCTTTCTGTGCTTGCTACATTGTTCATTTGTTTTTTTAAATCCTCAAAATCCTCCTTTTTATGTGGTCCAAGTCTCTCTTCATTTTGTCTCTCTTCTCCAGATTTGCTCTGGACAAAATCTGCCAAATTCCATAAATGTAAATGTTGACCAGTAGCTGTGTATTAGTTTGTGTATTATGTATCACATTATAATTTCCGTGTCTTGTTTTAATATACTGTACACTGTATAGCCAAAGGTATGTGGATGCCTGATTATTACACCTACCTGTGGTTGTTCTCCAAACTGTTGCCACAAAGTAGGAAGCACGAAATTGGATATAATTTGTGTTTTGTATGCCTATACAATGTGCATTAGTATGCCTAGTATGCTGTAGCATTATGATTTCTATTCACTGGAAATAAGAGTCTCAAACCTGTTCCAGCATGACAATGCCCTTGTGCATAAAGCACAGAGCTCCATGACGACACGGTGTGTTAAAGCTGAAGTGGAAGTGGAACACATTTGGGATGAACTGGAACACTGTTTGAACCCCAGAACCTCTCATCCAACACAATTACCTGACCTTACTAATGCACTTTTAGCTCAATACATACAAATCCTTACAAACCATACTCCAAAAATCTAGTAGGAAGCCCTGTCACAAGAGTGGAGTTTAATATAACAGCACAATGAGAACTAAATATGAATGTTCTTTTATTGAGCCCATATGATCATGAAAGTCAGGCCATTTTTTATGATGGATACACCTCATAATCTAATTACTTAACAAATAAGAATCCAGTCATTATGATAAAGCTTACTGCAAAGAGGTGTTTATTCATATTTTTATACAATAAGTCTCCAGTTAAGCTTTCATAACAATACAAGAGTTATTGTTCATTCATTCATTCATTTTTTTACCGCTTATCCGAACTACTCGGGTCACGGGGATCTCAGGTGTCATCGGGCATCAAGGCAGGATACACCCTGGACGGCGTGCCAACCCATCGCAGGGCACACACTCTCATTCACTCACACACACACACTACGGACAATTTTCCAGAGATGCCAATCAACCTACCATGCATGTCTTTGGACCGGGGGAGGAAACCGGAGTACCCGGAGGAAACCCCCGAGGCACGGGGACAACATGCAAACTCCACACACACAAGTCGGAGGCGGGAATCGAACCCGCAACAACAGTTGTTTTTACTCCCGTCAAATTGCTGTGGTATAAGAAGATTAAAACACTTGGGAGATGTTAGGGGGAAAATAATGAACATAAGAGGGATAATGGCCCTCCGCCTTCATTTTCCTTAAAACAACAATGTTCTTACCTAAGAGACAACTTACACTGATTATAAACAGACAGATGTGAGTAAGCAAAAGTCAACTATTGAAAAGTCATGCATATTTTATCAAGCAATTATGCTGTAAAGTCAAAGTAGTTTCACTGATCATCTAATTACCATCTTATCTCTGTGTCACTAATATTGACTCCTCCGTCTCTGCCCTCTTCTGCTCCTCCTGTGCTGGGCCGCATGGCTGGCACATCACCATTCAGGTTTTACACACTGCAGTCCCGACATCTTTTTCTGCGTCCATGTGTTTGTCCTGCACACTTCCTATTGTTCAGGGCAATATCGCAAATCCAAGTGGGACCAAATAGGATGTAATTGCTGTGGTGGGATGATTACAACCGAAAACTAATGGATTCCCAACACCAAGGTCAGCCAGGGTTTAATTAGAAGAAACACAATCAGCGTCACTTCCCTCACGCTCGCTTGTCGCCTGGTTCTCTGCCAAGACCCAGCTCCCTAAAATAAATGGGGTACCAAAATGAAAACGCTTCATTTCTGTCAGAACTGGGATTGTTTTGGCAGATAAGCACCTGAGGGGGTTTGTTTATAAATGGAGCACAGTGACTCAGATGATACTTGTTTGATATTGATGCATTCATTTTAAATATGGAAAACATTTGTGATAGCCTATTTAATTGGAATTTACTGAATATCTATAAATTTCCAAACAATTTCATTTCGTACCATTTGTAATCCTGCCTTTTCTTAGATAGATGAAGGAATGACTTCTTTTAATCACCTCTGTTATCCACCTCTACAGTCCTCCTCCATTAAGTGTGACTGTTGAATGGGTTAAATATGGAAAACATTTTTAATGTCTATTGTGATCATCTAATTATTTGTTATTTAATCTACATCTATAGATTTCCAAAATGTTTATTTAATTTGCCTATCCTGCATTTTCTTAGGAAAGGAAATAACCGTTCTTAAATACCTCTATTATCCACCACTACTGTCCTCGTCCATTAGGTGTGACTGCTGAATGGAGTTTAAAATGCATAAGACGAGGAACAAAATGAGCCTCTCTCAGGATTCAGATCAAATCTGGGACCTGTCCACCTTAGTGAAAAGCCTCGGTAGCATTAACAAGCATGGATCAGGCAGCGAAATTGACCTGTAATTCCTTTTCTGACCATTAGCTTGTCCAGTTTGCTGTTTGGGTTATTTCTTTGTCTCCCTTATGCCCTAGATTAATTCATTAATTCATAGAAAAAAATCTGAAATATATTTCACTTTGACTGCTTAAATTGAATACATAAAAATTCCTCTTTCACTTTGACTGTAGGTAATTCAGGTTTACGGTAATTCTTTGCCTTTTGTCTTCATGTTTTATTTATGATCAGTGATTTTAGTGAATCAACGAGGCAATGATGCAAATCAGTTCAGTTGTATTGACTAAGCCTGACTCTACAACCTTTCTCCTTATATTTTAGCCTGAATGTTCATGCTGACTCGTAATGAAAGTCCTGAGCACACAGGACGCGAAGCATTCGATATCTCCGTTACGTTCCTCATTATGCAGGATCTTCCAGCTTGGCTTGTTCTGCTAACATAACCAGTCGAAGAAAAGATTCTAATCCTTAGAAAGCCAATTCAAAATGCATCGTGCTCAGCCCTTTGGCTACTTGTTGAGACTCGTCGACCTTGATTTTGCTGACACGAGGCCCCTTAGCTCAGCCATGCTCACACACTCACCTGCACAGGCTTCTCGTCTCAGTCTTTCTTCACACATTTGGGGCCTGGAGACACAAGACAGGTCCTGTTTAAAATGCGAGGTGTTTCCTGTGGTGCGTATCGATTGGATGAAGCTGCCCAGGTCCCACACTCCCTGGCAGCGGTAGCCATTCATCACGTCAGGCAGCCATGACTGGGGATTCAAGCTGCCACAGTCCTGTCATTACTGCCCAAAGCAACGCCACTTCTCTGACTTATGAGCTCAACGCCTCCATTTGTTTCTATGGAGGTGACTCTTCGTGCACAGTCATGTGTGCATAACACCCATTTTTCCCATTTTCTGTGGGATTTTTTTGATAAAAGTGAATTAAAAGACCATGTAGGCTGTATCGTCATGCAAATTTAAAATCTTTTAAATTAGCATATGCTGGTTATCTGTGTGCCTGATTGTGTCCTGAAGAGACAATTGAAATTAAAAAGAATTTAATAACTGGTTTAATTGGAGGTCTCTCAGGAGACATTACACATTTCCGTGTATATTCTGACACTGAATATTTTAAGACCTCTCCATCATTTGAATCCATTCTGAATAATGATTTATGAGAGATTTATCATATGAATGATGCTGAATTGTTTTCCATAACATTTGAATAAATAGCAGTCAGAATTCACTCGAGTGTGCATTGAATTCTCGAAGACATTTGATTGATAAATTTTGGAACCATCACTAGACATATGTCCTGCTGTACAGTTGCCTGAGGTTAGGCATGACAAGGACAAGGAATGGCTCTGAGTCACATTCCTGTTAAATAACCTTTGACAGAAGGATTTTATTGTCTCTCGGGGCAGGATGTAATCAGATGTGAGGCAGAGCCACACTGAGGTAAATAGGACATGGCTCTGCGGGTGAGAAATCTGCCCTTGCACACACTCTCTTCTCTCACCCTCCCTTTCCATCTTGGGGTTTCATGCTCTTCGCTATTTTCTGTTTTCTCTCTTCAACCTTTTTTTCAGAGGGCAAAGTCTGGTAATTGCTCGAATGCCTCCCCATATTCACTCTATTCGCCTCTCTATGGATGCATCCGCCTTGCTGACATACAGAAGCAAATCCCATCCAGGGAGGGAAGGCTCACTGGGGCGATTCTCTAAATTCATTGCAGCGTAATCCTCTCAGGCGCTCAGACTTGCCCTGACTCTCCTGCTGCCAGGGGCCCGGCCCTATTAAGCCGCTCCTGCTCACTCTTATTCTCAGCTAAAACGTCCTTTTTAGACCTAGCTGCTGCGCTTTTGTCTTTCCTGGTTCCGGCTGTGGCAGACTAAGGAAACACGCCCTTGCATGGTTACTTACAAATGTGAGTCTCCATTCACGGGACATGTCATCTTGTGGCCCGCAGAGAGGGAGAGGCATGAGACTTATTGTCCTGCATTACGCTAAATGACAGAGGCTGTCTGAATGACGAAAGATGAGACACATTCAGGTTGTGTGCTGCTATTTGTGAGCGTTCAAGGCAGAGTCACAGAGATGGTGGGCAAAGCCAGGAGACACAGAGAGCAATTTAGCTGAAAGGACTCCTGCCTAAAAGAGAGATGGTGTGAAGGAGGCAGAGGAAAGGCACGATGCTTTGTTTGTAGTGTGCACATTTCTTGTTGTCCTTGGGCCCTGTTCTGCTTCATTACCCCCCTGACATGGACAGGCTGCTCCCTGGACAGCCATAAAGACATGAGTGTCCTCTCTCTATAGACAGCCTGAGCCAGACTATCTCTTTCTCCCCCCTTCACTAGTCACAAACATTTCCCCCACCAGCTCTCATCTCCCTGGAAACTAGATTTGAAATTGGGGCTAGTTATTCACAAGGGAATTTCAATGGAAGTTACAATACTTTATTTTTGTCTCGATTTTATGTTTACTCTAATTAGCATCCTTCGGCCATTGTGATATTGTATTGTCCCTGTATTGTTGTATTGTGTTTTGTAAATTATGTTGTCATCTCATCACTAGGTGTTTTTTTAGGAATTAACCAGCAGAAATGTCTGAGATAAATGTTGTTATTCCTGATGGTTCTATCTTATTTCTGTCATCACTCTGTTTTTACATTGTTTGTTTTTAAGACTCGGTAGATAAATTGTCAGTCTCAGTCATTAGCTAGCTTTACTTGAAATCCATGCCTCCTTAGTTGCCTAGCAACAGTGTTCTCAAGACATCAACTTTAAGCGTATCGTGTTTCAGCCAAGAAATGTTTAACTATGAGTGTTCTACCAAGATATGATTTTAATTCGATATGTTTATTAGTTTCACAGTTCCCTTGATCAGAGATGGCATTTCTGGCCAAATGCAAGGGCAAACTCTCAAAGCGCTCCTGTTAAGCCGTGACTGCAGACAGGTCGGCAGGTGCACCGATGCCCAGGAGATGTGCCCACTCTGACCGGCTATTCTGCATGATCCGCCTTTAAAGAACAAGTGCCACCATGCCACAGGATGACTTGTCACCAGGCTGCAGTCTATGAAGATCCCCCTGCTGATTGATGACATTTTCTGGCTCTCATCCTGCTCCTCTCGACGAAGCCCCTATCGCTCAGACCAGCGTTTGTTCAGATTAAGTAGGTGACCCGTTGTCTTTGGGAGATGCACTTTGGCAATGCTTCAGAATATTAAATGTCTAGATCATATCGGTCGTAGCTGTGACATTGTATTGGAAGAAGTGTTCCCTTTGCTCTCCAGCAGTACTTCAGATCAGATGAGTACTGAATTCTGAATTAGATCTTGGAAACTTTTTTTAATGAACTTTTTCACCAAAATCGCATCTTCATTTATATCAGTTATGGATGGAATCTAGTGTTCGCCACAATCATATCTAATGTAGTGTATTTTTTTAATGATCTCTCGCTAACTGAGGGGCACATATACTAAATGTAGGGCACTTTCTAAGGCTTATAATACACAAATCTTTTCTTTGTCCCAGTACATTTACAAGGCACTTCATATTTTTCCTATAATTGGTTTCCATTCCTCATTGACAAACAGCGGGGCTCTTCTGCTGGAGACTCCTCCATTCCGCCTCCTCAGTGTCATTGCTTGCTGGTAATAGGCTCGGATAGTGTGCGTTCTCCAGAGGCCTTGCTCATGCTTTGCTGCTGGTGGACACTAGGGAGGCAGTGTACTTTTCACAGGCTGTCTGGGCAATTTAAACCTGCCTCGGGCATGTAGATATTACTCCCTGGTGATGCGGCCGAAAATTAATGGAAATTGTTTTAGAGGGATCATTATTAACATTCTCCTTTGGATGCCCTTTTGATATAATGCTGTGGCTTCCGTGCTTCCCCCACCACCCCTACTTGTGTAGACATATCTTCTGGGAGGAAGGGTGTGTAGTCCTTTTTGCATGAACAAATATAAATTATTATGCAGAAAATTTGCAGATTTTTCCCACCCCCCCTCAACTGCTGAAAAAAATTCTCCTTATGCTAAATTTGGCGTTTTAATATGTAATGTTTACATTTGGATGATAGGATTTGAGGAATGTGGTCTTCGCAAAGTTATGGTCATGACAGTGGAAGCAAGTTTATTACTCTAATAATCACTTTACTAGCCAGAAATGGGCTACATTTAATGAAGCACAGTCTTTGCTTTAGGCCTTGCAGGAAGGGAGTAAATATCACTTATGTTCCCCGTGGTAAAAAAAAGTACAATATTTAAATATGAAGTAATAGAATTGGCATTTCACAGTTCATTATGCAGCTTGTGACCTTTCTGATGTATGATTTTGATACTCTGGAATGTATGTTCACCTCTAATGAGAAATGTTTGACCCTGTCACAAAGTAAGCAAGGTCAGATATGGATGAACGTAGCTTTAACACTAACCTCACTCACTCAGCCATGATATACAAACACAAGCACAAGGTATGACTACCACATCACCAGCTAAGCTGCTAGCTATTAGGGAACTAATTGACTCCGCTACACTATAAAAACCATTTCAAGTGAAATGTCATTCAAAGGCAGCTGAAAGTCTTACTGTGCTACTTCAATAGTGTCACCTATGCTTATGTAATTGACCGTTTCGTTTAAAGCTGCCTAAGGGTTTTAGCCATCAGGCGTTAAACAATGGCACCACAGAGAAATGAGTCTTACAGATGTATTTTGAGCTTGTCTATTTCTCCAGCATATGAATCAAGTCAATGTGGTGTGAACACAAAGGATGGTGGAAATAATAACTGTTGCTAAACCTTGTATTATTTAATACAAGAAAGAGTACAAGTGTATGAAAACCTTTATTCCCTGAATGTGAGAAATCGGGCATAAATGATAAAATTCTCAGATATTTCGTTGTTTGAATCTGAATTATATATATATAACTTAAAAAAAAAAAAATATATATATATATATATATAACTTTATATATGACTAATATACTACATATATATATATATATATATATATATATATATATATATATATATATATATATATATATATATATATATATATGTATATATATATATATATATACTAATATAAAATAATAATAATAATAATAATAATAATAATAATAATAATAATAATAATATACAGTTACCCAAAAACAATATGACCCATAAACTATGCATAAAGTCAGCAAACAGAACACAAAGGGTGAATCTCAGTCAACTCTCTAGTTCAGTAGTCAGGTCAGTAATCAAGAAGTAGGCCATTTTAAGTGCTCTCTCAATCACAAAATCCCACCAGTGCACTGGAACATTTCCCACCAGCAACACCAGTGCTCCCTAAAAAAATCCCACAATCCCAAGAGCATCGATGTTATCTTACTGGAAAAATGCCATATTTTTGGAAGAAAAAATGGACAAAGTCTCATTCAACTTTATTTACAAATGTAAGGAGCTTGTTATTGTCATTGTGAGTGAGTCAACTTCTGAGGGTTTATTAATTGTTAATTGTTATTTGAAACTCAACGAGTTACCTACAATCCTGCTGAGGTTTCTTGAGAGAAATGAATGTGCTTGCTTAAGCTAAAAAAAAAAATGAACATACAAATCTTTGATAGGTTTTGTGTTTTTAACAATAGCTGATGAAAAAATAAGAATCTTCGATTCTTCAGTGTCCTGGAACTCATGTACTTATATACTGATTCATGACCTAGGGAGCTAGGAAGCTGATTGAGATGCACCCAAGGGTTAAATGTAAAACCCAGAGCTGTAATTTTGTGAATAAAGCATTCAGGCTTGTTCTGAACACTACTATACCATTTTCTCCATTTTCGGGGAACCCATGCTGCATTTTTTATAATTTTTTTTGTAAGGATAATTTTATTATTTGGCCATCCTTTGTTTTCATATTGCTCTTTTTACTTCCTATTTAAACCAATCAGTGCAATGGAAACTCCAAATTTGTAGAGCTACATAATTAAGGTATTACTTTAAAAACTCTCTACATTTTCCCCCCAGAAGATTATGAATTTAATTCACTGGATTACAGCCCAGCAGAAATCCATGAAACTGCACTCTTCTCTCCCATTATTTCTTGGCTTATTAGTAGAGAAAGAGCATTTATCATGCTAAAAGCCTTTTGTTGTAAAAATGGCAGACACGGCATTTAGCCTGTTCATTTAGTTAGAGAGGTTTTTCAATGATGGACAATTTAAAGATATTTGAACTGAAAGACTGACTGAGCAGCTCAGTGTCCATCACCTCAGACATGAGTTCAGTGCTGCTTTGTAGTAAGACGGCTGAACCAGAGATTTCTTTCACAGTTCTATAGACTCATACTCTATGGCTCATTTAAACACTCAAAACCGCTTGGCTTTAAGATTTAAGGCAGTACTTAATGTGCGCTGGTGATTATGATGGATTATCTGCTATGGCCAGTAAACATATATCTTGTAACTCAATGCTTACAATGTTAATATTATTAAAAACATATAAAGTATTAGTAAATGTGGTAAACATCAAAGATAAGTCAAGTGTATATTCATATACACATAAATCCATCCATCCATCCATCTATTTTTCTGTACCGTTTATCCTATATAGGCTTGTGGGGAACCTAAACGCCTCTGCCAGCATACTCAGTGTACGTAGAAGGCATAGAACACCCTGGAGGGCTGCTAATCCTTCTCAGGGCACAAACCACACATACAGTACACACTATAGACAAGTTAGAAATGCCAATCAGACTACAATGCAAGTCCTTGGACTAGGAAAGGAAAGCAGGTTATGCAAAGGAAACCAGAAGCACAGGGAGAACAAGGGCACACATGAATCAAACCCCCAAATCTGGATATACTAACCACTACTCTCTATTATTTGTATGCATTTTCTCAAGCTTACTGGCTCTGATGTTGATATCTTTCTCTACCTCTCTACAAACTTGCCCATGACAAATAAATCTTATATTACAATATCTCAAATCTGTGTGCTGGATCTGTCTAATATTTCAAGAGAAACTTGCTAGGATTTTTTAACAAATAAATGAGCTTTTGGGCTTTTTGACAGAATAAGCACAGGGAAATAAGATGACTCCTTTGTTCTGTTTCAAAATGAAAGCACTTTGAAATAAGTTTGCTTTAAATAAATAAAACAGTATAATTGCCCGAATTATAATATTGTAAAGCCTTTGACTTGAAGATGCTATAATGTCAAATTTTATTGCTAATATCTGAATAGCAAACAGTATAGAAATCGGATTTCTTTAATTTTACCATATATCACAGTTTACAACAAAAAAGTTTTACACATACGAATTAATAGAATGTAGACCACCATCCCATCATTTATCAATTTACTATAACCACAGGCCTTGACATTTTCCTATTAATTAATTTAAGAACATCATAATTTAGAACATTAGTTTATATTTTCCGTTAATGGTAATAATTAGTAATCGATGTGGTGGAAACTCCACCTATAAACAGATATCTCCACACAGAAAAGTTCACCACACCAATAGTTATAATTTTTTTTATAACAACACATTGTTTAACCTGTTTATTATTATTTAGATTATGAGGCATGTCCACCATACAGGTTCTTGTGTAAGTTGTTGCTTTAGAAATGACATTGTAGTATAATGAGCTGTCTTCTGTAGTATAATGAGTTGATCTACTGTCAGATCAGCTGTCATAGAAAACGACACAACAATCAACCTTTTTAATCAATCAGAATTGAGAATTTAACAGTGCTTTGGTAATTTAAATGACCAAATTCTAAATTATTTACTAGATTATTTATATCTATATTATTATAGGAAGTTAACATCCCTTAACTGTAACTGTTTTATCCACTAGATTTTTTGAACATTTTGAGCATAAGTTGCTTTTTTTCATATGGGATGAACATTTGCTTCCTTGTGAGCTGCTGAATAAATGCTGAATAACTTACTTTTCAGTAGAATCCTGGTTTGTTCATATCCAGTCAAAACCCCCATGATAGGGAAAGTGGAGAAAAGGAGAGTAGAGGCGGGAGAAGAAGGAGGCCAGAGACAGCAATGAATCATCATCCAGTGGGGGTCAGGGGCAAATGGTGAGAGATAGAAAGAAAGAAAGAGAGAGAGAGAGAGAGAGAGAGAGAGAGAGAGAGAGAGAGAGAGAGAGAGAGAGAGAGAGAGAGAGAGAGGATGGTCAAAGAGATTTCAGAGATCTGTTGTTGAATAAATGGGAGTTATTCCCACCCTGAAGCTTCAGAAGAAAACCTTGGGTTTTTTCGTAAAGGACACGATGGATCAAGGGATGAAATTTTGGATGCAGATGTTTTGAAGCAGAGTGATCAAATGAATTAGGTAGCTTCCGAGGTCTGCAGTATTAATTGGACAGGGAAGATATTGCAGGTTCTTGAAGGGTCAGGGGGTGGGACCTCAGCTTTTTGGTAAATGCAGGTGATCACAGCCTTGCTGTGTTATAATCACCATCTCTTCACTCCTCACAGCTCTATGATGCCTCTTAGTCAGATGCTCGAAGCAAAACCATACTTCATGCTTCCAGACACTGATTATTTTATCATTTAAATCTAGTTCCCCCTTGAGGGTACGAAAGCAGAAGTTGATGTCCGTCGGAGATTATGATGTATTTTCTTGTCAATACATCAATCAGAGATGAGGCAAGAAGTAGAGATTATAATGTATGAGCTCATGTCCATCACGAATTATGATGTATTTTAATAAAATATGGTTTGCCTTTTAGAGATTCAGAGTTTATTCCGCAATGTTTCCGAAATGTCCTTGATTGTACCGACGCTGTAACACAAGCTAAACTTTTTACATGTTTATGATGTTCCTTTAAATCATACCAATAATTTACAGTAAATTTCAGAGCAATATCAAGAAAACAAAACTATTAAAAATAATCTAATCCTTATCTGCTTTAAAAAGCTGTTTTAAAATTAAAATAGAAACTACTGTAAATTTATATAGCTTATTAGACGAACATGAAGTTCATATCCTAACCAAAAACATGCTACACAGCACTCATACCACGATTTGCTGATTTTATGGGCAGCATTTTAAACCTGTTTTCACTTTATTAAAACTCTTTAAGCTTGAGTGTTGAGAAGTGAATGTTGAAGGCGAGCGATTTGTCTTCAGTGCCTGAGCCAATTTTGTGGCTCCTCTCAGCGCAGCAACCAAGAGGAGCGGTCTACAGAGGGATAATGGGCATTTCAGACAGGAAAAGCACCCACCACACACAAAACCACATGGAATTATCCACTTGGCTCTCAACATCATCAGACGAGCCGTCTGTGTGTAATTACAATATCGGTGTCTTGTTGGATCCATTATGGCAACAAAAGGTCCACACAATCCGGCCACTTTGGTGAATAATGAGGCGCACACTTGACTTTCATTGAGCGATATTTCCCAATCTGAAACCATTACGGAGCATGACAGCTTGAATTGCAGAAAGCCAGCACTAGGTGGCTATATATGGCATAAAAGGATGGTTTACTCTTGAATAGGTACGCAAAATTTAGTCAAAGGTCTGCCTCTTTTTGCCAAATCTTTAGACATAAATCCAGTGAATAATGGAACTGAAACAGCAGCTTTTAGCCTTTTATAATAGGGATGTAAATGAATATGAATACACTATTTGGGATGACCAGATAATGTGTTTTTAGTAGATATAAATACAAATTTTGTGTCTGGTTGAGACTGGAGGTGTGCATCAGTACTAAGATCCACATACACGCCACATAAAAAGACATGAGTAGGTATTTTTATTTGTGCGGTCAATATATGAAGCTCACAGGAGAAGGAAAAACCATGTCAGGCCCAGATTTGGGTTATGATGGTTTAAATAGGGCTAACAATATGTTTATATTAGAAAATATAGTAAGCAGGTAGAAACAGTAATAATAGCCAGCATGAATGAGATTATATTAAAACACAATAGTCCCTTGTACATCTGTAGGTGAAACATTTATGAACCGTAGTGATGTAGGATCCGGTAGCCTAGTGGTTAAGATGTTGGACAACTGATTGGAAGGTTGTGAGTTTGAATCTGCCGTTGCTGGGGCCTTGAGCAAGGCCCTTGACACTCAGTTGCATAAAATGTGATTTGCTGTGGATGAGGGTGTTTGCTAAATAGCGTAAATGTTGTTCAATCAGCATTGTTGGTATTTCGTGATAGTTTAGGCACTATATAATTAGTCAGTGATGATCAACTGTAAATTAAAGTATAATGTGTAAATCTTTAGTATTTATTGGGTATTATAATGAGAACCATTGACAAATTTTGATTTCCCATTACTTTATAACATGAGAAATAATCAAAATTATAAAATGATAACATAGTATTGTGTAGTAGGGTATACTATACTATACTATATAGTATAGTATAGTATAGTATATATATACTATACTATACTATACTATACCATACTATACTATACTATACTATACTATACTATACTATACTATACTATACTATACTATACTATACTATATATTTAGCCTCATAATATTGCTTCTTGCTTACACATGTCAAAATGATATGCTTAAATATGTTCAATTAAATTTGATCTAAGGAAGATGTTTTTTCTCATCAACATAGTCTAAATGAAGAGAAATGACACTGATCTTGACAATGACAGCAAAAAAAAAAAAAAAATTTGTTACCTTAGTTCAAACACATCCTAATAGCCACATGCATGCTGGAAAGGGTGATGATGAATGGGAGAACAACATAGATAATTTCTGTAAGATTCTCTTACAGTATGTGACACTTTGCCTCTGACTGTGGAGTTCCATTAGCCTTTCTTTTACAGGAAGGCAGGCAGACGTAATTTTTTAGTACATTTGTTTCTTGTCACTTTAAAATGTTCATTACTATTCAGTGTTATCAGTAAGGTAACTCTCACTGAAGAGAAAATAATTAAATAAAGCAAAAAAGCTGGAAACGTATTTCAAATGGAAGACATTAGAATACCTGCAGAACATAAATGTAGATGAAGCTTTCTCTAATTCAGGCACCTATGAACAGAAGTGTGTCTAAACGGCTGTGGTTCATCAGTCATGCTGCTAATTATTCCCCTACTTATTCCTCATATGCACTCATGTGCTTCAAAGTTACATATGGGTGATTATTGGCCCTTCAGTTCTTCTAAGTCTCATGTATAATAAAAAAATATTTTACTGTAACCTGATACTAAAGAATGCATTTAGACAACACTTAATGTAAATGTGTTGTGGTCTGAGAAAACCTGCCAGGTGTTGATGGCTGTCGCTGGATTCTGGAAATCAGCCCAAAAAGAAAAAAAAATAAAATTATAAATTATATCATTTCTGCCACTGTCATAGTGTTTCTCTAAATGCTAAATGTTATAGCAGCAGAATCTATCTATCTATCTATCTATCTATCTATCTATCTATCTATCTATCTATCTATCTATCTATCTATCTATCTATCTATCTATCTATCTATCTATCTATCTATCTATCATTCTTAAATATTTAATCACTAAGCAACTCTTTGCACTAAGAATTTTCATGAATACGGGCCCTGATGTCCTCCCACAGTTTAGTTAGGCTTTAGTTTAGTCATTGCCTGCTGACTTCCTTTTAAGCTCTACCTTTATTGTTTTACAGCTTATAGAATAGCACTTGATACAGCACATGCATATATTTTTCATTTTTCTTTTTATATCGGTGGCAATTTTTATAGTACCACAATAAAAATAATGCCAATGTTTTTATTAATCCTATGTGTACAAAATATGTCTGAATAGTAACTTTGTTTTAACTCAGTTTAAGAGCTAATAAGGAATTCAGTCCTTGTGTCTAGCAGTGTCTTAATATATTAAAGGGATCATACTATTAATTTATTAATAACGTCATATTTCTGCATTTAATTTAAGCCTTAAATGGCATCATATATAATTTATGCTTTGACTTCATACTTAGGGAAGTGGAACATTATTATATAAGTGGAAAAGTGCTTTTTTTGGGTGGCAAATTTTGTACTTTTCCTGTTCAGAGCCCTTCGTAATGCTTTGTACTAAACTCATACATAATTACTCATGAATTATTTCTTCCTTACGTAAAAGAACTATAAAGGAGGTGTGAGTGTTCCTGTACACTCAGCCTTGCTGTGCTCGGAGCTTAGCATTCATCTACTAACATTAGTAGTGACTTCCGGCAAGCTCTTACCATTAAGTTTTCACGTCAAAGGGATTTAGTTAAATTCAACACAGACAATTAAACGCAGTCTCGATGTGGATCTTGTAAATGCAGTGTTTGAGTCGTGCCTCTCGGGGGAAACACTTCACACACTTCAGCAGAGTGGGGCTGTGTGAAGAGCTGAGCCAGTGACAGGCATCAGGAAGACTGCACTCTACAGCACTCAAACCGCAGGAGAGCTTTCTCACTCACTCTTGCCGGCCTCTGGTTCCACTCTCACTAGTTCATCTTGTAAAAATCATTTAAGAATCAGAAATGCTTTATTAGCTAAATACATTTTTAACCTTGCTAGGAAATCCCCCTAACCTGCTCACCAGGCATGTTTTGTGTCTTAAGTTCTCATTTTAAAGTCCAATAATGCCAATTCAACTACATCTACCCAACCAAAATCATTTCCCTGAATATACACGCAAACTGTCATTAAACTATTTACTCCGTATGGAACCACAAAGCACCAATAACTTATTTTAAAATAAATCATTTTGTAAATCAAGGCACATTTACAAATGTAAATGCAACTATGTTATCAGTCAATCAACTTCCATTTTTCCTTTATAATTTTGCCTTCAAACTCTGAATGCTTTTGAAAATCATCTCGTTGTCTAGCGTGGACCCATAACAAATTGCTACATAGTGCTAGACGTAATCATCACATCAATCACTGCAAATGTGGTTTAATTTAACAGTATGGGTTTTCACCCTGATTATTTCACAGCTTATAAAATGGCACTTGATCCAGCACATACTGGAAAAACAGAACAGTTATACCTTTGGGAAAAACATTTTGAAAATTGGGTAAATAAAAAAAAAAATAATACTAATTTTGGTGCTCCACTCAACTATACATATTCAAAATGGAGACATAATAAATGTTATTGTTATTATTGATAATTCAGGCAGTTGGTGACCTTTGACCCTATGTATAATAACAGTCAATGTAAACGTGTTCGAGTCAGAAATTCATTTGATTGATTAAAGGCATTGATTGGGTTTGGGTGAAGTGGCACTTTTACGTTTTTTCATTAGCAGAATGTCTTATGAATGAACATTTGAACATTTTGAACATTGTCTTTTTTGTCTTCTGTTTTATAATATTTTATAAAACATTCTCCTGTAACATTGCTGATGAATTTCTAGATTAAAACATTCACATGGTGGAATGTTGCTTTTCAGGTGAAATCTTGACTCTGATTGGTCAGAAGGTGTTAATTCATTCTCAATAGCAGCATTAGCTCTGCCTGTAGTACAGGCTACAATGCAAATCACAGGTTTATAATGTATTACATTGTTGTTTCCATAGTAACAGCTAATTCTCAAAGACTTGTAGTGGGGGGGGGGTAATCTAAGGTTAATGATGTAAGGTTATATGATCTAAGGTTAATGATGAAAATTTTTTAAATTGTGTTGTTATTTTACAAAGAAAGGCAACAGCGGTATGGTAAAGTTCACTGTAAGGTGTTTTCAAGTAAAGTAAAGGTAACTAAATAAAAAAATAAAAAAGAAGAAGAATTTTCTCTATACCACGACAAGCTGCCTTTTTTGCATTATTAGCTTCAAGATTAAAAAGAAAAAAATAGGCTGGTAAGGGAACAACTATTTATAGCTGATGTAATATAATTAATAACAGGAACTAACTTGTTTTGCAGATGTTCCACGACATTAAATGTAATGAGAAACTAATAAAAATATATGACACATCATGCCACATCACACCACCCCCTTATTGATTATTTTCTAACAGCAGAATGCCACATGGTATTTTATTCTTCATGAAGCAAAGCGTTATTACAGCAGCTTGTTAAGAAATTGTAGGGGCATTGTTTCTGGAATGTTCCTCTGTAATACGTCCGTCTAATAATATACACATTCAACGGAAACATACTTACTTTAGAAAATACATTTGAGTTCATGTAAAAATAATAAATCTGCTACAAGAATGGGTTGCTCTTAATCGAGACTGTAATAATTTTAGCATAAAAATGCAAAAAAAAAAGAAAAAAAAAGAATAAATTATAGATATGTTTGCTTAAATGATACCTAAATGATACCTAAAATGTTCTTTTATTAGATAGATAGATAGATAGATAGATAGATAGATAGATAGATAGATAGATAGATAGATAGATAGATAGATAGATAGATAGATAGATAGATTCTGCTGCTATAGCATTTAGAGATACACTATGACATAGCGGCAGAAATGATATAATTTCATTCATTCATTCATTCATTTTCTACCACTTTATCCAAACTACTCGGGTCACGGGGAGCCTGTGCCTATCTCAGGTGTCATTGGGCATCAAGGCAGGATACAACCTGGATGGAGTGCCAACCCATCGCAGGGCACACACACACTCTCATTCACTCACGCACTCACACACTCACACACTACGGACAAATTTCCAGAGATGCCAATCAACCTACCATGCATGTCTTTGGACCGGGGGAGGAAACCAGAGTACCCGGAGGAAACCCCCGATGCACGGGGAGAACATGCAAACTCCACACACACAAGGTGGAGGCGGGAATCGAACCCCCAACCCTGGAGGTGTGAGGCAAACATGCTAACCACTAAGCCACCGTGCCTCCCAGTCTTTTTATCTCTGGAAAATTGTCCGTAGTGTGTGATTGCATGAGTGAATGAGAGTGTGTGTGTGCCCTGCAATGGGTTGGCACTCCGTTCAGAGTGTATCCTGCATTGATGCCCGATGACGCCTGAGCACAGGCTCCCCGTGACCCGAGTAGTTCAGATAAGCAGTAGAAAATGAATGAGTGAGTGAGTGAGTGAGTGAGTGAGTGAGTGAGTGAGTGAGTGAGTGAGTGAGTGAGTGAGTGAGTGAGTGAGTGAGTGAGATGATCTGCAATGCTTGATTCTTTATTAGGTTTAAGATATTTCTAGCAAAAAAAGAATGTTAAATATTGCAGAAAAAAACAGATGGTATATATATATATATAAACATGCTACGTAGTTTATTTTAGTTCCTGTATTAAATTTTCCTTTTTTCATTCATTCTTTCTTTTTCTTGGTTGCAGTGGATCAAGATCAAGAGTTGATCCATAGCTCACTGCAGGAATATTCACTCAAGCCTGAGATGCCACTTCATCTCATTTCCCCATGCACACACATATTCATACATTCATTCACACCACAGGGTTTTTTAGTATAGACAGCCCACCTACCTGTATGTATTTGGAAGGAAAATGAAGAACCTGAAGGAAACCCATGTAAGCATGGAAAGAACATGCAAAACCTCTCACAGGCTACAATTCAAGATCAGGATCGAAATCAGGACCTGGAGCTCTGAGGCGGCAATGCTTTCCATTCCACTGCTGTGCCACCCACTTATTACTATTCTCTTTTTGCTGTACATAGAATTCTGTTTGCTAAATAGCATTTATTTGGTATGTTAAACATTATGCCCTGTCCAGATCTTCATAAGCTGGATCAAATTTTGTCCACATATACTGTAGATTTGGTTACACACACAGCAGAGAGCTGCATAATTTTTACATTTACTTGGAATAAGTTAGAATCTCATTTTATATACTTTTCAGAGAGGTCATGCATTTTTGTCTGAAGACAGTTGGACTCCTTTAACATTGTAATATTGTGTAATATTTTTGGGAATGCATTGTTTTTTCTGGTTTTATCAAAACTATACACAGTATGTGGTAGAAATATTCAGTATACGTGCAGTTACGTCTTATCATATAAATGGAAAATGACATTCCTCATGACATAGCACTTCTATTTTAAATACCTAGTAAAGATATACTGTACTTAGATATTCTGTTACTGACTCTCACATAGATTGAGAATGAAGCAATTAAACTATGAATTATTTTAGATTGTGCTCCTTGATGTGTCAATAATCCCATCAATATTAGATCATGTCATTTTCCTCCAAAGGAAGGGTGGAACTAGCAAACTTACTTGTAAAAAAACATAATGTGGTCTATCTTCTTTTACGGCCAAACATATGGCCAGTATTACAGTATTGAGCAATATTGACCATATAACACAAGGGTTTGGACATGTCTCACATTATAGATTTGCCTATCCTTGAATTGACTATACATCTATATAGGCTCGCCCTTGTCATTTCTCATGCTGTGTGGATTGTATATATATATATATATATATATATATATATATATATATATATATATATATATATATATATATATATATACAGTACATAAGAGGCTGGCTGCTTCTGTGTCTCTCCCTGAGGCTGCCATCCTCCTCATTCTCTGAGTCCTCCCAGTATCCCTGCTTGTCCTTGCACACTGATCAATTCAAATGCTGTTATTTAGCCAAGCCTGAAATTAAAAGGCTTTGGATCAATTGGATGCACTTACACACAACAAGGTGGACTCGTGACAGCCTGCTTGTGTGTAGTATGAGTCATAAGAGACTGAAAAAAGAACAATACTAGATACACTATATACACCTGCATGTATTATATGTATACATACCTGTGTGTGTGTGTGTGTGTGTGTGTGTGTGTGTGTGTGTGTGTGTGTGTGTGTGTGTGTGTGTGTGTGTGTGTGTGTGCGTACTGTTATACATGAGTGATTATGATTTTGTTTTGCACAAATAGATAGCACACACATGTGTGTTGGTGCATTGCTGCTGTACAGGGCCTCAGTGTGCATCCAGAGCTTTTTTGAGCTGACCCACTTTCTCTGCCTAGCCAAGTACACGTGTGCTGCTTGGGAGATTCCCTGCAGATTCCCCTCCGAGATCCTCCACAACCTTCTAGCACACAACCCGAGTGGCACGGTGGCACCATACACCCACTCTATTCACCACCCAAAGCACTTCTGTATAACACAGGCACAACTCCAAACTATTTATCTGAAGCAGTACAACAATTTACATAACCAAATTCGATAATACAGCATATAAGCATCTTCTTTCTAGATTATCCTCTTTGTTCAATTGTACCTGCTTGTATGTGTGTGTGTGTGTGTGTGTGTGTGTGTGTGTGTGTGTGTGTGTGTGTGTGTGTGTGTGTGTGTGTGTGTGTGTGTGTGTGTGTGTGTGTGTGAGTGAGTGTGTGTGTGAGTGAGTGTGTGCATTTCTACTCCACTGTTAGTAAGTAATATTGGTCTTAAATTCTTGCCCAGCTCAATCAGAAGAGGCTTACAGTTATAAATTATACATAAATGCAAATGAGCTGTGCCATTGTTCTTTTTTTCCTATTCAAAAGGATCAGCATGTCTCTCTAGATTAATTCAGGGACATTGGAGTGTCACTAGGGAGCAGACTGCACAGAACACCCCCATGGCAGATTTTTATATTTTTTTTTGCAACACATAAATCTATTTGACTTACACAAAACTACCAAATTAGTATCTGGAAGTATTTATCTCTTTGGTTTATTGGAAATAATTCAGTTACTGTATATGCGTTCTGTTCAATGAAACATCAGTGTTTCCTACTAGGGCTGAGTAGCATAGATGTCCTCCTGACATGATAGAATGAACAAAGCCACGCCCCCTTTACTGAGACTCACAGAAACTAAACCACACCAATCTTACTGAGATTGACAGGAACTGTAAGAACACAGACAGACATGCCCTCCTTCACTTGGATTGTTAGAATTAAAGCCATGCCTCTTTTAATAGAACTGACTCCTTTGCTGATGCTATCCAACACACAGGCCACGCCTCCTGTACTGGAATTGACAAACACAGAGTCCATGCCTCCTTTACTGGAACTGTCAAAACACGCCTCCTTCACTGGAACTGTCAAAACACACAGGCAACGCCTCCTGCACTGCAATTGACAAACACAGAGACCATGCCTAATTCACTGGAACTGACAAAACACAGAAGCCATGCCTCTTTCACTGGATCTGTCAAAACACAGAAGCCACACCTCCTTCACTGGAACTGACAAAACACAGAAGCCACGCCTCCTTCACTGGATCTGTCAAAACACAGAAGCCACACCTCCTTCACTGGAACTGACAAAACACAGAAGCCATGCCTCTTTCACTGGATCTGTCAAAACACAGAAGCCACACCTCCTTCACTGGAACTGACAAAACACAGAAGCCACGCCTCCTTCACTGGATCTGACAAAACACAGAAGCCACGCCTCCTTCACTGGATCTGACAAAACACAGAAGCCACGCCTCCTTCACTGGATCTGACAAAACACAGAAGCCACGCCTCCTTCACTGGAACTGTAAACTGGTAGAAATTCTTTTCTAAAGTCCCATCTTTTGCCGGTAGGTATTGAGATGGATGCTCTGATCAGGTCTTAGATGACCCCTAGATGTCCCTCTCTGGCTTGATTTTATCACCATTACACCATTATTGGCCTTTTCTAGCTAGAGCACACTTATAACAACAACAAAAAAAGCTTCACTAAGCCAGACAAAAGTGCAACATGCTGCAATATTTTCTTAGTAAGTTACTTCACTCGACACAGTTTAAACGAAACCTTACAAAATGAAACACCTAAGAGATGCTTTACAGCAGACAACATCCAAGCAGAGTGAATCAAATATAATGGACTGGTTTTAAACTGAGGAGCACAACTTATTTTGTGACACTGTTACAATGATAATTACACTGGTTGCATGTGTGTGAAGATGCATGGTGGGGTGGGGGTTGGGGGACCTTCATATTTAACTGTACATAAATGTGCAGTAAGTCAGAATTGTATATTATGTTTTTGTAGTATTATAAATATGTTTATTAAACCTTACTCGCTTACTCTATATGAGATACATAATAATAACACCTAGCTCCTAGACTGTGAGTGATTTGAGCATCCACAGAGCTGCATAAGCACTGCTGAACCAATACAAATCCAGACATGGACTTTCTGCTGTTCCATCACCAGCTATTATACAGTACACATTTAACTCAAGCACAGAGAAGAATATACAAATAAACCTCAAATCTGATCTTTCTTTTCTACAGAACCAGCTACAAGGCAAATCTTTTAATGAATGAATTTATTTTCTCACGTTTCATTTTAACACACTCTTTCTAATATACGAACATTTCAAAAGTATTCACGTTTCACACTCTTTCTAATATACGAACATTTCTAAAGTAACAACTCACACACAGGGTCTTGAATGTCCTAATATTTTTACAAAAGTCTAATAATAATAAAATAAATTGTTGATATACAAGATATTATATTTCAATTTATTTATTTTGTATTGCACTTTTAACAATTTACATTTTCTCAAAGCAGCTTTACAGAAAATGCAAAAAAAAAGAAGTTTCAAATTATATTTTTTCTTTTTTCCCTAACGATACATTTATGTAAGTTTTCCACCTCAGTAGAGTATCCAAATTTTATTTGTCACACACATAAACCTTCTGTTCAAACGACTGTTCCATATCCAATAATTTGCATGTTCAGGGTTGTTTTTTCATATGTTTTTTTTTTTTTAACATGACAAGCTGCATATCTTTTTTGGTAATGAGACGACTAATTCCAGCTCCTAAACATAAGCAATAACATGAACTAGTTTATCTAACATTTCACAACATTAATCGGAACTATGATTTGGTAAAACACATGACATCATGACAAACGTTTTACCTGGTAGCAAACCGCTCTGGGTTTAAGATGAATAAACACTTTGGCATACGCTGTTAAGAAACTAATCACCACTCTGGCATGGATTATTATCCTGCAGTACTTCTCATGATTTATTTCTTTCATAAGACAAATACATCCACATCCACAGAAAGGAGTTCATGTTACAACTATCAGAAATTACTCTGATGTTCATAATCATAAGTAGCTCAAAATTTCCTGCTTGCACGATTGTATTTGACTCTATATACACAGTTATTGAGGAAGACTGATTTATAATCACACTATTAGATGTCACCCAGATGAGGATGGGTTTCCTTTTGAGTCTGGTTCCTTTCATATCATATCAGGGAGGATTTTCCACCGTTGTCTCTGATGATCATAGTGGATAAAAATAAATTTTAATGTGAAACTTTATCATTTTTATTGTGAATTTTTATATTCTGGTAGAACTGCTTTGTAACAATGTCCATTGGTAAAACTGCTATACAAATAAAATGGAATTTAATTATATTTGTCTGTCAAAATTGAAACAAATACATTATTTATACAGTATAGATATCTTAGAAATTTAATTGAAAATTAAATTAAATTTACTAATTGAAGAACTAGAACCTTTTTCTAAAAACCATAGTATTGTTTTTAAATATATTTAAAACAAAATCATAGTATCATAAAATCATAATTGAAATAGAAATATATAAAAACGTAAAATAGAGTTGGAAATTCTCTGAATCTATCCAGATATTTAGAGTGAACAGAAGTTGATGTAACTAATAAGTTAGAATAAATGAGCTTAGTGACATTTATGGTAGTAACCGCTGTATGTTTTTCCTGTGCAGTGGTTTTATTTGGCACATGAAATGACAGCTAGTATGTTCTTTATGACTCCCTCATCTAAATTGACTCTTTTGAACCAAACCGTTTAACTGAATCAAAAGAATCTTGAGCATAAGTGGTGTAGCCTATTTATTCAGCTTGTGCACTCAGATGTGTGCTACTATACCTCTGGAAGCTTCTGCCAGGGAGAAGATCATTTAAAAAAGCAATGTTGTGGTGTTCATTTAGCAAATATGTTGCGTGGCAAGTGGTAGAGTCGTAACTGGCCATTGTGCTGATGATTATGTGCACTATAAGGATGAATTGTTCTGCTAAATTTTAGCCTATTACAGCTAGCTCTTTAAGTTTGAAGGCAAATGGGATGCAATTCTACAAGAATGAAACCTGTTACTACAGGGACATTAATGGTGGGTCTCATACAGAAGCCGATACTGGTAGTATGAGAGAGACGCAAAAACAACAGTGTGAAGTAGCATCAGGAGAAACATAAAATGTCAAAGATAAAGGAGAAGGAGAACAGGAAAGAACTGAAAATGAATAAATTCATGACAATGATTGACTAGATGAAGGCTTTGAAAAGTGGAATATGGTAGCTCAGTGGTTAAGGTGTTCGACTAGTGATTAGAAGGTCATTGGTTTGCATCCTAGGTCCAACAAGTTGTCACTGCAAGGCCCTTAACCCTCAATTGCTCAGGTGTATAAACTGAAATAAAAAAAATGGAAGTCACTCTGCATAAGAGCTTCTGCTAAATGCTGTAAATGTATTTCCTCCACATTCAAATCTATTAAATTATTATACTGAACAGTTTGAGTAACAGTACTTTCATATCATTTTTGTACAAATTGATTTGTTCATAAATCATTAGTATGAGAGTTTACGGAAAAAAAAATAGGTGTTTGTTATAATCCTAAAAATTCAGCAAAAGCGTTTGTATTTTACTTCAGCTCCTGTATGTGTTTGTGTATAAATCAAAGCATACCAAGAATAATCAAAACTTCTCCTTCGACATATAATTTGCACAGATTACTGCAATTTTATACGTGTAATATACTGTCAAGTTTAAATGGCAAAATACAGTCTGATTCAAGCTCACTAGGTTGAGTACTAAGGACACCAATATATATATATATATATACGAATATTTTGTTGAAAAAAAAGAAACATGTTTTGAAGTGACATAAAACTAATGTAACTAAAAAACCCATTAGATATGAATGGGCTCTGTTTGACTTGCTAAAATGCCTTGAAGATCTCTGATGCGATAGCTTTGTTTTGTTCAGTTCCCTTTGATGCTATAGTCTTGTGTATAATTCTGTAGTTCCCTGTCATGTTGTTTACCTTCAGTTCATGTTTTTTAATCCTCTGAACCACTGAGGAGCATTTAGCTTTGCACTTAGCTTAGCATTTAGCTAAAACTAGAATGCCCTCTTGTTTTTCACTAAGCGGAGAACACAATTTGACAGTTTTCATCTCTTGCACTTAGTATGCTATAGTTACCAATGATTTCTTTCAGTTTTTAAAAGTACTGTATAGTTTTTTTTCCCATATTTCAATGTTTTTATTTTTTCAATCAGTGGCTATTACTTAGGGCAATATACTTATCTGACAGGGGCAATACCATGATCAAGCAAGGCACTGAACCCCCCAACTGCTCCCCGGGCGCCGTAGCATAAATGGCTGCCCATTGCTCTGGGTGTGTGTTCACGGTGTGAAAATGCAGAGAATGAATTCTGAGTATGGTTCACCGAACCTAGCCGTATGTCACGTCGCTTTCACTTTTTTCACTTCCATAAAATACAACAGGGTGGGTGGAGGCCTGGCTCAAGTCACCTTAACCTCGGCTAGATTTGTAGTTTTAATTTAGCACTAGATATTGTTGGCCTTGGAGTTTTGTGATGTAATAAAATTTTAGATCCTGTTTAAATAAAGCCACGTGCAGCATCTTTGTTTACCCTGTCATGTTGTTTACCTTCAATTATTGTTTTTTTTTTTATTCCTCTGAACCACTGTGGAGCATTTAGCTTAGCATTTAGCTAAAACTAGAATGCCACCTTCACTGATATCATTATCCCAAAATGTAGCTAAAAACCTATTTTTAAAAAATATATATAAACAACGTGCCATTCTTTAATCTGATCATTTCTGTCGCGTGATAATAAATAAAGAATCATATCGTGGTGTGCTGATATAGGAAATGAATCAGCTCAGGATACACGGAAGACAAGCGGATATACGGAAGACAGGCGGAGTTCATTCCACACTCTCGGAAATCCATTGCGGATTTTCTCGCGTGCAGAGGAAGGCGGAGAGGTGGATAAGAGCAGCGCGAGCTCCTGTCATGCTGAGCCGCAGAGGTTTCTGCACGGACGCTCACGTTTTACTCACAGACACACGGAGAAAGTTAACTTTCAGCAATGAAGCCGCGCTGACAGCTGAATTTACCGAACACAACGCTCTCGGATACCACACGGAAACGGTTTGATCGCGTTGTCGGGTTGCTTGTTGGTCCAGTTTACGTTATATTTGTGTTTTGTTTGCGGGATGTTGCAGTAACCATGGCTGCGCAAGTGGCATCAGTCCCGGCAGCGTCTAATAACAAGACCAAGACTTTACCTGGTGTTTTGGGACAAGATCTAAACTCCGGGAAACGTGCAGGAGGAATAGTGGACGTGAGAAGTAACACTAATACTAATAATAACGTGGATCGGCGTTGTGATGACCTGAGCCGAACCGGTGGAAGCGTGACAACTTCGGTGTCCTCCTCATCCTCATCCTCATCCTCTTCATCCTCATCATCATCAATGTCATCGAGCTCTCCTGGTGTTGAAACGGGTTTTGTGGCTAATCATAAACTAAAGCACGCTCCAGGAGATGTTCAGTTTAATCAGTATCAGCAGCACGGCAATCAGCGCGCCATACAGAGTAACCACGGAAGCCAAGACGGCTCCGACATCCAGAGGTTAGGAGGCAGGGACGGTGGTGTAGGAGGCAGTTCTGAACAACACGTGTTGAGAAAAAGTATAGAAGATCAGCCTTGTAGAACCGTAGACAACATGAATAGCAGCAGGTACGAGCAAGGCAACTTGGCACCGAGTCTCCAAGCCTCCCATGCCCAGGGCGCAGGAGGAGGAGGTGGTGGTGGTGGTGGTGCTGGTGGGAAAACACCGGTCTCTGACTTCAGTCACTATTTTGGAAGTTCAAGATCAGGACCTTGCTTCGATCAGCACGGCGCACAGCAGGGCTTTGGTACTTTGATGTATCCCGTCACTTCTAATCATGTGGAAGCCTCTCCAAACTCCCACGAAGGGCATCAAAAGAGTCAATACAGCGCGTATCCGGGCTACGGGACTGCGGGATACAGTAACCAGGGCTCCAGTCAAGCCAAATGCGTCCCGGTTGGGTCCATGAACAACGCCGCAGGATTTGCGCGTTTCCCTGGACAGAGTCAGCATCCTTCCGGCGCGACGCCCACCCTGAATCAGTTGCTCACTTCTCCAGGGCCCATGATGCGATACTATGAATACAACAGTGGCAAAGATGCGAGCTCTCAGTACGGGTGTGGAGGCTCAGGGTGGCCCGGACAGAGAAGTAATCCCGGGACCGCCAACAGCGCACAAAGCGCCAACCGGAATCAGGTAAACTGTCACTGTAGCTTTTTTTTTTTGCATTTATTTTTTTTTCTTTGTCCTAAACTCATGGTTGATACTGATTATTATTTTACTATGTTTTAGTTATTTTTTTTTCAAAAAGTATCAAAGGTGAAAAATCACCATCAGCACCATCAGTCAATTCAATCTGAATGAAATGAACTCAACACTAGCAGCATGAATTCATCAAGTTATCTTTTCCTCTGTGAACACAGGAAGCACTGACATGCACATGAAATAATGTTAGACCGAGCAGCACAAGTGGTGCAGATTTAATCCAAACAAAACAAACAAATAATCTGATGTTCAATTGTAAAATGATAAATCTTATAAATATGTAATAGTATTTACTCATACATGCCATTAAGGTTATGCATTCTGTCATTACAAGGTGCAAAAATATATATTTTCGTGTATTTATATTTTTATACCTTTTATATGTTCACCCATAATGCATAATATACACCTGTTCCCACAACAATATTACAGAATATTATTAATAACAATAATAATATTATTGTTATTAATAATAATACTATCAATAATAATAATAATAATAATAATAATAATAATAATAACAATAATAATAATAATATGTCTGCTGATGCTGTGTTTCTTTTTCCCAAGCAACATTTTTATCATGTGTTTCAGCAGTTTATAGGGAACTTTATTGCCTTGTGAAGGGAATAAAGTGATGAAGGCTAATGTATTTATTTTCTAACTCAAAAGACTCGTGAAAATTTCCCCTACATAGTATGTTCATTAAATAGTGATTATTGTCCACAAACATAATTTCTAAATGCAAATAATTTTCTATATTCATCTGGAGGGCACTGGAAAAAAAACGATGCAGTCTTTTTGGCGTTGTAGATCTCATGTTATGTTATAAAAGTTAATTCTACACTATATTTTTCTGTCTGCCTGTCATTTATTAGCCCTAAGACCATATAATGTTTCTATTTAAATGGCTCATTAAATAGCTTATATTTTGTGATTTAGTGTTCAGGATAAAGAAGTTGTCTTGTGTGTATTTATACAAGGCAGAAGGAATCATAGTTAAAGATTGACTGATGTCATTTTAATTGCATGAAACCTTAAAGCTAGTTACATGATCATTACATTATAATTGCTGTAATAGTCTACACTAACTGCTATTATCCTCTGATGGCTGTCATATAGGCCTGTGCACTTGTGCACTTGTTCGCTTCTGCCCTCCAGGCTTGGAGTGTGAATAATGGAGGTAAAGCCGGCATGGGCACTCTGCCAACCCGCTGCTTCGAGTTCACATCAAATCTGACATGTGACTGGCTCTGTGTTTCCATATGGGCCACAGAGAAATATAAAAACTGCTGAGTGCTCCCTCTTTCAGCAGAACTTGACTGTGTCTTCTACTCCTATGTCTCTTTAATGACAGGAGGATAGATGTCTGTTGTTTATTACCAAAGGAAAGTATGTGGATTTACTGATTGTGTTAGATTTTTGTTTTGTGAGTTGTAGTTATATGTATGTAGTTATATAGCAATATAGAAATCTTTTTTTTTACCAAACACCCTCTGACCTACATCATTAATGAATAACTTGTACAGTGTAATAAATGTAATTGATCGATTTTGAATGTAGCTAAATCTGATTCAATAATTATACGCTATTATGCTACAGTATTATTCCTCTTGCGTTAGGATGCTGTATTTCCCAAAGCTGTTGTCTGTCACTTACAGCAAGCTGAAATGTTTTCTGGGCCACGGCACACCTCCAAAGGCGCTCTGGCCTTTTTGTGTGTGCGTGTGTGTGTGTTGTGTGTGTTTGTTTACATTGCTAGCTCTAGCGGTTTAGCTGATTAGGCGGTCTGAGTGAAATTTTAATTTGCTCCGTTGCTTGTGATAAGGGCCGGCAGTGTTTTCATCTTCCAGGATGAAACGCCAAATGCCGGAGCGTAATTGGCATATGGGTTAACCCAGGATTCCCTGTGTTTTTTTTTTGTTTGTTTGGTAAAATGCCAGCTAATTTCAATTTTCTATAGAAATTAAATTAAATAATTAAAGATTTATTTTAGTTAAGCAGAAACATTGGGACAGAAAGATCCTTCTCAGCAAAATTAAGACTTGCATTAACTTTTTTTTTTTGCATAACAAGATCATGGGGTGTTGATTTTTCCAGTGATCTGCATAGTGTGTATTTACAGAGGAAAGAATAAGCAATTGCAGTAGAGTTTACAGAAAAATTAAGACTGAAAATTAAGATGGTTAATTTAAAATGAATAGCTGTTTGCTGATTTCTGGCACAAGTTGCTAAAATTGGGTGCAACCAATGGGCCTAACCAGGCATATAATATGCCGTATGAACTCCATATGTTCCTAGAGACAGTGATTGGAATCAGTGAAATCCTGTAGACTTGTTGCTCCTATTTCCTGCTAACAGCTCTGTCAAAATAGTGTTTGTGAACATTGAGTGAAATTGGAACCCTGTGCATTCTGCAGAAATCTGATTTTGGCTTGCCAATTTCAATTAGAGGCTTAGAGCTGCATCATAGGTAGTGTGTATTTCTATAGAGAATCCAGACACTTAATTCTCGTTGCTGTTTGTTACAATATCAGAACAAATACACCTCCCACCGTCAAAAGTGGATTTAATAAGTAAGAGAGAAAACATGTCAGGACATGATGTTATATGAATTACTATTGCCACCCAGAAGTTTTGTTTTCTTTTAACAGCATGTCTCCTGATGTTTTACTCCCCTTATAACACAGCAGTTTTCCAACAGTTCTTATTTATTTTTTTTTTTTTCATTTTGTAATGAATGACAATGTGTTTAGAAGAAATTTTAGAGTTGGCCTGCATATAAACCATTAGGCTTTATAGCTACTTTATAGCTTCTTTTATGAAGCAGTGAAGGACACAACCCAGTATAAATGGATAGAGTTATAGAGATTTTTTAGATAATATTAAACATACTTTAAATGTTGTGGAATTTTTCATTTTATGTTATGCTACATGTTTTCCTAAAACTCACCTTAATAATAATTATATATTTTTAAATAACAAAATGTATTATTATTATTATTATTATTATTATTATTATTAATTTTATTTTTTTTTATTGTGATTTATTTAAATAATTTGATCATTTTTAGCCTTTTTAAAGGTATTTCTAATGCTAAACTTTTTTTATATACTATATATAAAATTATGTTATCATTACATTACTGTATTCCTGGCAGTTTGTGGCAAATCTATATAATTTAACATAATAAAATTAATAGATTTTAAACATATCGCTCAGACATGAATGAGCTATTACTGTAGAACCTGTAACATTGAAGTGAGTGAATTACTCTCTGGCCAATCAGAATCAGAAACTCAACGGCATTGCAATATAAGATAAATTATAAATTAAGCTGTTTACTAAAATATTAAACGTAGTTTATCAAAGACAATTCAGTTGTATATGGCTGAAATGAGCTGTGCAGTAGATTTTTATATGGACCACCCAGATTCTGTCTGCCTTTTGCGCTGAATCGCTCTAATTTAATCCAGCTGTGATTTCTTTGCTGGTTTGCGGTAACATGCATGTTGTAACAGCTTGTTGGCAGGTTGTGCCACAGAGCTCGGCCGTGCTGAAAAACTGACTTTGTGGTGCTTACTGTAAAAAAAAAAAAAAAAACCAAAAAAAAAAAAGTTTGTGTGTGTCTGTGAGTATGTGTCTGTGACTGTGTGTGGTTGAGCAGCACTCCGGCCTGCACTGCCAGTGCTGTGTCTCTCTGGTTATTGCTCTCCACAGGGGTGTGAAGAGGGGCTGCTGAGTGCTGCTTCTGGGGAGCTGATGGTGGAGAGTAATGGAAAAAAGGCTCGTATTTGAACTCTGGAGGGCAGTCTCACTGGAAGACCTCATGCACCATAAAGTATTATCATTTACTTCACAGCACATAACCAAAGTGCTGAATTTGTATGTGTTTGAGAATACCACACGGTCTTCCTTGTTTCATTGGAATGAGTGCAATAAAAGGTATATACAATAAATTGCAGTAAATTGCTCATGTGCGTTTGGCTCAGTGCCACTCTCAGCCTTCCCTAAGCCTTATCCTTCACTCACACTGGCAGACATTTTTCGTCTCATGTTGCCTGCTGTTTTGTAGCCTGATGGTTTCTCTTTTAGCACTTAGATTGCAAAATGCCATTTGTGATGGTTCTTTCTGTTGATTGATTTATCTTGTACGTCTCTTTATCTGTCCTGACGAATCCTATGATTTACTTTATGCTGCTGAGGATGGTCCCACTTTGCTACCTTAAAGATTTCATTTCGCAAGCACAGTCTATACTCAAGTCTCACCCTTGCTTCAGTGGATAATATCTCCTGCATACTGTAGGTTTTATGTTTTTATTCCTGCTGTAATAAAACTTCTAAAGGTTCTAGTGAAGTATCTTTTTTTTTTCACGGTTAAGGTTCCTTCTTCAATTCAGCTCAGGGAGTTTTCCTTGCAGCTGACGTTACTGGTTTGCTCTTTACACCTTAATTTCTGCAAACCTTCATTGTGACAGTGTCTATTATGCACTTTAGGTGCTCTACAAATAAAATTGCTTTGACATGCAAAAAGCCAGCCATTGTCGAGATATGATTAAAAAAAAGCTCATTTTCACAAGCAAACTAGATGTAGTTTGTTTTTGTAGTAAATAATATGATTGCTGCTTTAAATCTAGTGTTTATTACTGCTGATTTTAGTCTGTCTAATGATTTCATGAAGCATGTGTATCACATGCTTGGAGGGGTTTTCTTTGATTCCTAAAAAGGTTTTAAAAGTTATTGGATTAAATTCCATATCAGACAAATGTCTTGGGAGCATTTAAACATTGATTTTTTATGTTTCTAATATCAATCTGGATATAATCCTGATGCCACAAAATGTAAACAGGCAGAATGGTTCTACGAATATTTATAGGCTACACCCTGCTATACTTGAAGCAGAAATTCAGAGCAATCAAATCAACCAGGTTCTTCTAGTTTGTCTAGAAATGTAAAAAAGGTGACTGTTTGGATCAGAACAGGATAACATCTATACCACGCTGTATACACATATTCCTGTAAGAGACAAATACTGCTTCTCCACATCCCTTTGTTATCATAATCAGCTCTGTGCAGCATTCAGTAACTAGCCGGTTAGCTGCTAGATCACATTTTTACATCTAACTATCTAACATTCGAGGTTTATTCGCCAGCTAGAACATCTGTTTGACATATCCTTGCTACAACAGTCTATTTAGCTCATCATTACTAATTTATACACTGAACTCTGTAGCTAGCATCAATTAGCAAGTGAGACTGAGCTCTTTTATATGATTTCAGAAGATTTAGGTGAGAAGACTTCAGTCATATTTACTAGTTGTTGCTAGATTTAAAGTTATAAACGATATGATTTTTCATCCTCCTTTCAGTGTGCTTTTTTATTGTTTCTTTGGATTCTTATGAACCTCCACAGCTAACCAGTTTGAGTTAGCAAGCAGCAAACTGTTTTTGAACAGTGGGCTGCTTGTTCTAGGCAAGTAAATGTCTGTCAGATTTTCTGGGATTTCTGAGAAACATGTTACAAAATATTTTTCTGCAGTTTCTACAGTGTTGCTAAAATATTTTAGCGGTAGGAACAACACTGACATTTCCATGGGTGTTTTGTCTACTCTGTGGAGTAAAATGTACATGTTTCTCAAACATTGGCGAATTATTTTTGTATTTAAAGAATCAGTCGGAAAATACTGAATGTTTTCTGGAGTCTCTCAGACTCCACATTGTCTGTTTAACATCACCTTCATATCATGGGACAAACACTATTATCTTTTGTGTATTATTAAAAATAATAATACACAAAAGATAATGGCATGCAATGTCTGATGCAACTGGCTTTCCCTACGCAGCTCATGTCATTTGCTCATGCTAAGACCTGGCTAGCTACACTCTGCTCTCCTTCCCTCTCTCCCTCTATCTCTCTGCTTTGATTTTGGTTTCTGTCAGTCACTTGCATGTTTGGCAGTAAGCCAGCCCTGTGGCTTCACCTCTCAGTCACTGTGTGACCTTCACACATGGAAATTAGCCACGTGCGTCTGTTGAATGGGAGCTACCTCCCTGAAGGAAAAGGAAAAATTCTTTTCATCCTTTCCACTTTTCCTTCTCCCATGAGTGTTTGCTAAAGCCCTAACGTCCTCCAAATGGAGAGAGGACAGGAGAGGAGAGACAGATCCAGGAAAAGCTCGTCCTCCGTCCAGAGGGAGGATGGTGCACAGCAGGCAGCCAAGGAGAGCACTGTATTCTGAAGCCCAGAGGGTTTGTGTTTGAACATCTGCTGCTTCTGTAGCATAATGCTATAGATAGTGTGCCTCACACTTCCTTATTTCAGGTTATATAATGTAATATTTCATATCTGAAGTATCCACCCCCCAACACACCTCCCCAACACACCTCCTGTCCCCCGCCCTTTTGAATCTTCTTTTCTATTTCTTCAGCCAAGAATAGTGACACAGTGCTTATGCTCAAAATTGGGCAATTTTAGAATGACAAGCATTGATTAGTGTGACTGGTCATGGATGAAGGTGTTGATTTCGGGTGCTGTGTGTGTGAATGAGCCTTGCTGTCAGCCACCTGTGCCAATAAACCTGTCATTTTCAGCAATACTATACCACTGTGAATTTTACAATTGGAACACCGAAATCAGCACGGATAGAAAATATTCTTTAATGCCAATTGGTGTATGTTTTATATTTAGAGAAAAATATACTATACTGTACATGAGGTATGACAAAACCGACGTGCTCAATGGCACTGATAGAAAAATTATCACACAGGAGTGCTATGGAATATTTGATGTTCTGGCATAATTGAAGTGCTCTGCTTTGTTGCACAACACTCAGGAAAGCCTTTGTGTGTGCGCACTGTTCATGGCACCTAACACTCGTTTTTAATGACCATGCTCACTTCATGCGGGGTGCATTTCAGTGCCGAAATTAACTTGTATTTTCATTTTCATAAAGCGTAGTATGCATTCTGTTTTATTTTTTTGATTGCAATGATTGTTTGTAAAATGGAAGCCGTCATTTTGTACCATGTGTTATTCATTAGAGCTATACAGTACACGGGGCTTACATTACATACAGTAGTATTACAATATGCTTGTAAACAAACACGGTTTCAGACAGGTACCTGCTACAAGTTTCACTGTATCCCAATTAGTGTCCCCTTTCTTGTGTTTGGTGGTACACTTAAAGATACATCCATTTTCTGTACACAGGGTTGTAGGGAACCTGGGGTCTGTCTGAGGGGACTTGGTGCACAAGGCGGGAGACACCATAGAAAGCCATTTACACACTAAGGACAAGAAGGTCTTAAGAGACATGTCTTAAGAGAACTCATGACCTTGGACTGTTGAAGGAAATCAGAGTACCCAGAGGAAACTCTTTAAACACATGTAAGGACTCTGGGCTCAAAGGGCAGAGGTGGTTATCAAACCATGGAGGTGCAAGACAAATATGTTAAATGTGACCTGGCATATCATTTGGTAACTAGCTGGTTAGCTAGCTCATTTTACACAGTTACCTGTCTAACATTTATTAGCTAGCAAGAACCTGAAAGCACTATATAAATATAATATGTTGGCAGAGACCAACTAAACGGACTAAAGATCTACCTTTGAGTTCTTCACTCCTTTTAGCACCCTGTTTTGAAAGTGTTGCTTTTCTGATGCAAATGTAGAGTAGACGGAGAAACAACTTTCTTGTGTGTGTCACCTTTTTGTTCAGCTCATATCATGACCTAATTAATGGGCTGAAGAGTTATAGCTGCTCACTGTGCCAAGTTGTTACCTTCCAGACTGTATTAGCCTTTCCCCCTGTGCTTCTGGCAGCTAGAACTAATCAATGGGGATGCTAATCCATAAATGTCTTGAGTTATATTTACATCTTCATGGTTTTTTAAAAAAGGCAAAAAAATTAAACAGAATTTGTTGAATAGAATCGGTCTTTTTATTGATTACAGATAGTTAGCTAAGTGCTAATGTAAATAGAAGATAGAAGAGGAAATGCTCCTATTATTTCACCTATAAGAAGGTCTTTTGATGAACATTCACTCGCATTGTAGGATAAGAACGCAAAGGTTACTATAATGTCAACTGTATGTCAGTGGCTTCTCTGTTTACGGTTTTGTAGATCACATTACCATAATCAATCGTTTGGGCAGCTGAACTCTTTCTTTCCCAGTGGAAAACGGTGCCTCTTTAAAGGAAAAAAAAAACTGCGTCTCTATTTTGAGCTGAAATTGATGTGTCAGAGAGACGGTACTCTTATACTCGTGAGCTTTTAGCTAAATTAAGACGACTCGTAGAGAAAAGCTTTTCACGCCAAGCACAATGCGTTATAGTCCTCTCCTGTCTGAGCATGATATATTTCTCTCCTTCTTTTCCTTTCTCTTTCCTGTTGTCCTACTACTTGCTTTTAGGCTGAGATCTTGCACAGTCAGCTCTTCAGCCGTCATGAAATTGTATGGTTTGGTGCTGTAATTAATTAAGACCTGTGCATTGTGTTACGCCGCCGATTCTCAATGCCTCTCAAGCCGAATGCTCAGAATGCATGAACAGCACTGGATCTGCACCGTCTTACAAGATACGACAGAAAAGTAGAGAACACCAATTAAAGCGTTTTAGCCCCTCAGCAGTTTTTTTTTCTTTTACGTTTCGCGTTAAATGTCAGCGCCTCACTGTCCTTGTCGGCCCTGTCCTTTTCGCTGACCTTCCCTCAGCCTATCTGCAGCGAACCATCATTCAAGTCATTAAGCATTAATGATGAATTGTTCCATTGTGTCAGAACAGCAGAAAAAAGTGATTTGGTCCAATTAGTGGTAATTAAGACCTGTAGGAGCAAAAAGAATTAAAACCCATCTGTGCTCTGTGCAAGCAAAATCCCAGGTCTAAAAATACTGGTGCTTTGTAACGTAGTCTGGATTTGCAGGACATGAGGTCAGCTCTGAAGGCTCTCGGACCCTTATGCATCCTGCTTGTAAGAAACCTGTGTGTGTTTATGAGAGCTGACAAATCCGAAGATATGCTGTTTTAAAAGAAAGGGATTTTTCTTTTTTGCCCACAAGATCTAAGGAATTATACATTTTGGGTGATGCTTTTAGCTTTAGCAAAATAATAAATTAAGAGTGATGTAATAAGGATTCAGAGTTAAGATCAAAAAGTTTATTATATCTCTGATTTGCTCAATGATCGCATACTCTTTTTATTTATTATCGAACGATCACTATATATTTTTAAATTAATTCATGTAATGTCATGAAGCGACTCTTCAGCAGCCTTTTTTTCGCTTGCTTGACTTTAATAAGGCAAAAAAAAGACTCATGACATTAATCAGAAATTGGAAAAAGAAAGTCTGCACAGCCCGGAAGACTTTCCCCTGGTGGAAAACTACTGACTGTGACAAAGCACTGGATTCTGGCTCCTTCCATAAACAGTGGGAGCTCAGTGGTTAAGATGTGGGACTACGGAGAGAAAAGATGTGAGCTCAGATACCAGGATCACAAAACTGCCAATGATGGGCCCTTAGCAAAGCCCTTAACCCTCAACTGCTCAGACGTACAAATGAGATAAATGCACATCTCATGATAAGGTTGTCTACAAAATGCCATCTATTTAGTTCCTCCAGAATTTAGAGTTTTTGTGCTTGTTTTGTGCATGTGTTATTTTATTTATTTAATTTTTTAATTAATGGACGCATCACACAACATGTACAGGTCTTCACTGCGTGGTTAGTTAGTGTGTGTGTGTGTGTGTGTGTGTGTGTGTGTGTGTGTGTGTGTGTGTGTGTGTGTATATGATTTATTAGATATCACAATTTTCTGAAATTATTACATCTCCATGTTCAAACTAGGGCTGTTATGATGATATAATGTCAATAACATGATAAATTAATACCCACAATACACTTTTCTGACATATTATATAATTTTAATAAAAAACAATTCAATTTCATCAAACTGATTATTCCATGCAACACTAATATTTTGCTGTTTGTTAATTAGGAAGCCTGGCATTCATGATACTGTACACTCACACGTGTATTGTAGAAATGTCTTAGAAAATTGTGATATGATTTTATTTTTTTTTATCATTTTGCCTACCCATCCTTTTGAATACATTGTATGAGGATTTTACGCATCCTAGCTATAAAGTTATAACTATTCTGGTGTATAAACTTTCCTTTCCTTGGTAGCTACAGAAACTTCATATCAGTGCAAAACTACTGAATTAGATTTTAGAAAGCAAATGTGTGGGTTTTTTTTTCTGAATGATTACATTAGATGAAGTTACATTCATTTTTGGCTAAAGTACTGCTTGAAGGTTCAATAGCTATGTATGCATGTATATAGTAACTACTGTACATGACTTTGCAGCACATATTGTGTGTATTACTAAATTTCCCAATGGCTATAACTATATTTTAGACCTACTCAGTTTTCATCCTTATGGACTATTTGATGGTAAACGTGTAGCCATAAAGAAATCAGAGTATTCGCATGTTTTTCCCAAACGAGGATCAGGTTAGTTTTTGTTTACCCTTTTTTTTTTTTTGACAATGCCCGTGGCGAGCTGTCGTAGAAGAGTTATATCCCCTTTTACATATTAATGCTTTTCTCACGAGACCGTTCCAGCATGCATACATTACCATTATTAGGTCTGAGTGTGGCGTAGGCATGTTGATGTGTTTGCTGTGCTGTGCATTATTTCTGCATGTACAACGCTCACTCAAATGCTCATTTATTCCCACCGGCATCTTTTCTCTGCATGTCACGTGTCCCCACTGGGCTAAATTCTTGGTCCCGTATGCATCGGAACCCATTACGCATAACGGCCTTCTTTCCTTGACGGCGCACGTCATTCTCTGCATGTTATGACACTTATTTTATGGCTGCTTACATATCAAATATTTAAATAAACAGAATAGGGGGGCTGGCTGCTGCCGGAGGGGAGAGCCATTCATTTCCATGCGGTGAGAGACAGCATGCGGGTCGGTTGTGAGTGTGTGTTGGAGGGAGGCGGAATGCTAGACACAGTGAAGAGAAATGCTCCGCTTGGCTCCAATCAAAGCACCCGACGACGGGCTTTTTTTCCCACTCACACCCAGCAGCGGTGGCGGCAGAGCCATCAGTCAGCGACTGTGCTGGCCCCGGTGGCTCATAAAAACGCAGCCCGGCGTGGCACATGAATATCAATCGCGCGCCAAGGAAAGAAAACGCCTGGCAAAAAGTGGTATAAAACAACAGCGTTTGAAAAAAGTACTAAACGCAGGAGGTAGAAGAGGAGAGTTGATTTATTTGTCTTTCCTCGAGAGCAAGCAAAAGCAGTCAGGGCACGCCGAGTCGCTCCAACCCTGAGATGGTGGGAGGGCCATTACTGTCAGGCTAATCTTAAAATAATTAATTGAGAAGTCGGCGTTTTTAAAGAGTATTGTAATTGAATCCTAAATTAGGTCCGGGAAGGAGGACACGTCCTGTTTTACTATGAGCCTGTTCCCATTCTCAGAGCCAAAATCGTGCTTATTGGCAGCCTAGAAAGGAAAGCTAATGAAATGTATAGTGAAAGGGGAAAAAAAACAAAACACGCATCTATAATTTATTTTTCCCCTTTGAATTTGAAAGCCGTGTTGTGATGACTGAGAGAGGATTCGTCAAACGTGTGTCTACGACTAGGTAATTTCATCACTATGGCCTCTTTGCCTTGTAAACAAATGTGTAGTATGTTGAGGAACAAAATAAACAGAATGAAATGCATAAATCCTGGATAAGCTATGAATACTTTCCGAGGAATAGAATCTAGGAAGCGGTGTGAGGGAAGAGTATATTGCATTTTTATCCGCGCTCCATGCACTCTGGATGAGTCAATAGGCACCGAGCTCATTCTCAGTGCTGCGTTTCTGAAAGCAGTAGGGGTCCATGAACGGATGCTTTGACATTTTGGCAGTAGAGCTCATGTTGCTACATATCTCAAGGCAGATAAATTCATCAATAACATTTTTTTTACTCTCAGTGGAAGCAGATTAAATCAAGAGTAGAAAAATAAACCAGGTCAAGTGATGTGAGAGATAAAATTGATGATGCAATTTATAATAAACATCGCATGACGTTAACGCTATTTATTACATACTTATCAGTTTTTGTTACGATGCGATTGCTTTTTTTGTTTGCAAAACTAATTTCATCAGAATCGTTCGCAATTTCTCTGTCTTTACAGGAGGCAAATACAAACCCTTTATAATGCTTTAGTGATTTTAAAACTACTTTTTAAGTACATTTGGAAAGCTAATTTAACTACAGTGTATGTACTTTGTGTTAATTATCTGTTGGACCGAAGAAAGAATCGTTCCAGTCTTAAAGGCAAAAAGCAGCTAAATATAGTAAATAGACCTTACAGAGAAATCAAAAGAAAAACAATTCACGCAATAAACATAATTATAACAATATAATTATACATTCAACTGTTATGAGAAGTGTTAAACTGTTTTTCTTACTGATTAGTAGTAAATGCCTTTAATAACTTTTTTAATAATGTACACTTCCTATCAAAAGCCTGGGGACTTCGTTGTTTTGCAATAACTTAATATATTACATATTAACCAGGTATATTTTGAGGGAAACAATATCATGTACATATTTTTATGATAAGTAAGAAAAAACAATTACATGTTCATAAAATAAATAAATAAATAAATAAAAACAGCCTCCCATTGCAGCAGTACTGTTGCATGCTTTATTTTTAAAGAGTTAAAGAGCCAATTTACAAATAGGGGAATTATAAGGTATTATAAAAGAGTCATTAGAATTGGTCTCTGTGGATTTTAATGAAGTTTGCTCACTCGGGCATCCATGAGAAAGCATTAGATATTGTAACCAAATATAAAAACAGTGTTTAGAATGAACTGATGTACGAATGTACACATATATTGTATTATACGTGTATGCATTTTTTTAAATTTTTAGAAAGGTCTGTTGGGGCATCTGGTTAAAATTAAAAGGACAAGGAGCTCATAGGACACGATAAGAAAGTAATACATGGCAGTTTTAGTTTTTACATTAGCGAGTATCACAGGATAATTAAAGTCCAGTTTACGTTACGTTCCTAATTGTGACTATGAACAATGTATTTATAACAATGTATTTTAAAATTCATCCTTAGACACTGCCTGTTCAGGGTTTAAACTATTCTACTGGTTTGTTTTTTGGGGAAATAAAATCAAATGAATTTGTTTAAACAAAAAGAAATAAATGCAAGTGCTTCCCAGTCTGTGCTTTAGTGCAATACTCAGGGCACTGACCAGGGAGACGTTTTAAGGACATTTCTCTCTCTCTTTCACTCTCAATTTCAAAATTAGAAAATTTTGGCTACATAAAAAAAAATCCCACAATGAGCATTGACAGCTCACTATGTGACATCATAGTTTCAGAAGCCTCTCACGTCGAAAAGCCAGCCAAACTCTCAGCCAACTTTGTCTATACAGTATATGAAAGTAGCATGTCATTATCAATCCTGACGTTCTACCGATGGTTAGAGTCTTGTCGCCTGGTGGTCAGTCACCCTGCTGGGGGTTGGTCTGCATGGTCAGCCAGTGACTCATGGGATTGCTGTGGGTGGGGCTGCCCGGTGACTGTCATGCCTTCTTTGAATCATTGTTGCGTCAGTCTGGACTTTATCAACAATCGTTTGAACACTTTGGCAGGAAGGAATTAGTCTTTGGTCTGTGGTGAACTCAGAATTTACGCTGACCCATTAGTTCCTCAGGAGCTCTCGGTTGCACAATTACAATTTGTTGTAGAAAGGACATTATTTACATGTACATTATTTACTGTCACTGAGGATGTTTCCCTTCTGACTCTGGTTCCTCTCAAGGATTCTTTCTCATATCATCTCAGGGAGTTTCAGCACAGTGGAATTCTTTTCTGTACATATCTCTACTAAGGAGGTTCTGGTTGGAGTGGTACTGTACAGTAGGTCAGCTATGATACAGCACCCCTGTAGCAGGGAGGGCCTTGCTCAACTGTGCTGCTTGGCAATGCTGGGGCTTGAACCCTGACCTTCTAAACACTTGCCTCCACTGCCCCTGATGCCTTACATTTTGAAAGTTATTTGGTATTTCTTAAATGATTTGTTTGAGTCGAATGTCTTCTTTTAAGTCTTCCAGTAGCTGTCCTACGATCCTGACCCTGACAGAAACCTGCATGATTAGGCTAAGAAAAAATTTTATGATTAAAAAAAAAAAAATTAAATCTTTGAGTTTTTACAATGTCTAATGAGGAAATTAGAATGTTGCCCAAAATTCCCCAATGTTCCAGTGTGTGGTTATTACAATAAAAGCCTTTATTTTGTCATATATACATTACAGCACAGTGAAAATCTTTCTTCACATATTCCAACTTTTGAGGTTGGGGTCAGAGCGCAGGGTCAGTCAAGATACAGCACCCCTAGAGCAGAGAGGGTTAAAGGTCTTGCTCAAGGTCCCAACAGTGGCAGACTGGAGGTGCTGGGGCTTTAACCTCAATCTTCCAATCAACAACCCAGAGCCTTAACTGCTTGAGCCACCACTGCCAGGAGTTCTTACCTGTGCCTGAACCTGTGCACTGATATACTGATCCACTACCTATGGAGCTGATTGAGATACTGTGTCAGTGCAGAAAAAAATGAACGGTTCTTTATACAGCTCTACTGAATGCTACCGACAACATCAACAACAAACACAATTGCTTATTAGGCCACACCCATTTTGGGTTGATTTTCAGATACAGATATGGATATGTGGAGGTTTAAACAGGTACAGACATAACTAGTGGCATTCTCTTCTACTTCTAGTAACTGTGAGTCCTGGGTTTTGCTACATATCGTTCATTGTGCTTTTGGGAATGTCATTTTAGCCATCGACGTGAGTTGCATATACCTTCAGTATAACTAAGTGTGGCATCTGACTGGGTGATGGTGTGAAAAAAAAGCCATAGGACAAATGTTCTTTTTTAACATTATGGGTTTCATATACCACATACAGTATGTACACGTCCTGTGGCTTCGACCGTACCTTCTCCAAAAGTCTGTAATTTGCTTTTTTAGAAGCTTTATAGTCATGGACGTGTAGTCTGTGCTGCAGCAGTGCAGTGCGATTTTATTTAAACATGCTGCTTGCCAGATGAGTCAGGCTGAAGCATCTCCATTGAGGAGGACCTATGGATCAAAGCTTTAGAAAAATACGCTCTCCATAAAACTTTGCCTCCACCATGACTCATGAAGAAGTCTTGTAAAAAAGATATTTTGTGGTTTGAGGTCTGGTAATAGTTCTCCAGAATGGGGACGATGTGAACTTGGGTTAGAATAACAGATGGTCTATATTTGGAGTGTTGAAGCAATTCTTTGTCCCGGGGCTGGAACTACTCTAGTCAAACAGCCGCGCTAATTCTTTAGCTGCAATCAGCTGTTGGAAAAACAGACTCGGTTTGTCACAGTGTTGAATAGAGAGTGAAAGCAGTGGCTGATTAGCATGTCTACAATCCAGCATTGACACATAAACTGGCAGTGTATTGTAACACAACAATCTTGTCATTTTTGTCTAGTTGAGTTATAGTTTAGTTTAGACATTTAATGAATATTTGGACTTGTTCTTCGTTTGTTTGGCTTCATTTACTTATCACTTGGTTCTGTTTCTGACATTCAAGGTCATGATTAAATATTTGCATTAAAATGTACTATTAACAATAGCTAGCCTTTCCTTCAACTGGGAATAAGTTTCGTGGCCTCAGCTCATCTCTGATTTTTCAAAAACTGACTTTTGTATCTCGCCACTCTTGTTCATGCTGTCAACTATGTCTTGCGTATTGTGTTCGAAATTAACTTTTCGTTAAGCCCTTACAATGCCTCCTAAGCGTCGTGCCCCTGCGAAAGATTCCTCACTATCAAGAGGAAGAGGAAGAGGAAGATGATGACCATCAGTGAAAAGGTCAAACTTAGGGCCAATACTACTTTGCAGATTTTCACCTATCGGGAGGGGTTCTGGTCCCCATTAACTGCGATAAACGAGGGATCACTGTATATATATGGGTTGTTCCCATTGTAGGCTCAGATTCCTTCTCTTGGCTAACAGGAAAGGTTACAGATGTGATCTTTTGCTGTTCACTGCAAGAAACATTCTTCAAGAATTCTCCTCCACTGTCATGACTTTTTCAGAACTAGCTTTATTTTTTTTTGCCGTGTAAACTTGCAATACCAGGAGATCAGCAGGTTACTCAGTGTAGCCAGTACCAAACTAGCCGTGTGGTAGCTACGGTCAGAGTCACTAAGTTTTTTAAGATTTCTCTCTGTTTGGTGTTTGATGTGAACGTTAATAGAAGCTCTTGTTCTGAACTACTATGATTTTTGTATTGAGCTTCTGCCACGTGATTGGATGAATAGATAATTATATGCATGAGCAGGTGCACTGGTTTTCTGTAATGAAGTGGTGAGTGTATGGACACTGTTGGGAGATGTATAATGTCTTAACTCATCAAGGATTAAGACAAATGATATTTAAACACTCCATGGGATATTTAGAGTAATAGGCTAATTTCAATACTGCCTTAACAAAATAGTATGAAGTCTTTTACATTGTCAATTACAATCAAATAAAAGCATGAAGTTTACTTGTATAACCAAAAGAGAATTATAAAAATTAAAGAGAAATGCGTTCTCTGCCAACATGCTTCTCTGCTCTGTTGGTTTTGGCCAATTTTAGAATTGTTGTTTAGTCGTACCCACTGAGTCACGGTGATTGGGATTTGAAAGACCAAAGTCTGATACCGGACATGAATTACCCTCAGGGCCAGGACTTCCTGATTGCACAGCACTGGCCCCACATGTTCACATCTGGCACTCAGATTGATTTGGAGATCTTAAAAGATTGAAAAAGTGCCTTGGCCCAGCACTCGACTATGGACCGGCCTTGGTAGGTCAGGAGGTCAAAAGCAGCCCATATCCTCAGGTCGACAAGCCCATTCTGCTGGGAGCAAAGACATTAAAGGCCAATCAACCCTTGAGAGCTCTTTCCTCTGGCAGCTCTAGGTTTCACAAAGCCTGTCTTATTGTTCTTATGCACTGTAACACACCCTCATATCTCATCAGCACTGTCCTCAAATCAGAAGGTCGTCACTCATGCTCTTCCCAAATCCACATCTGATGGTGTTGTACGCAGAATGTCAAAGCAGAGGATATGATGCAGTAGGGACGAGAGAAAAAAAAAATGAAAATCAATTTTTTTTCTAATTAACTTTTAATATTTCCTGCTGAGCAATCAGGGAGTCGTCACACAGAGTCCAATAATGAAATCAATTTGGTCCGGATTGTTTCAGGTGACTTTAAATGAGTATCTAATAACCGGAGGAAGATTGAAGGTCAGGAGATGTGTTTGTTGCAGCTTACTTGATAGATGGTGCCGGTGAAATGAAGTGGATGTTTGTAAGGCCGACCTGCTCTTCACATCAAAGACCAAGACTGCCTTGCCCGTGGCATAGTGGCTGCATATTTTAGCTTAATGTTCTGAATGGCTCTTAATGTTGAATAGCAGGCCATGAGCTCTGGCTGCTGTTTTTATCCTGTGGGGCACACGGAGTACTAACTATTATTTTACAACACCGGAAGAAAGCAGACTGTCAGTGGAGATGCCAGCAATATCGCCCAGATGAAACCAGCATTAGGTTTTCTGGCTTTCTAATTAAATCTAATATTATTTTTTCCCCTTAAGGTTCAGGATGACTAGCATTAATTCACAAATTCTTTTAATAGCTTGGTGTAATTTATAAAGCTATTATTAAAGCCAGCATTTAAGAAGTCTTAACTAGTGATTCTTTAATATAATGTACGTTTTTGACAAACTGATTCATGGACTTCAAAATGTGTGTCAAGAAATAACAATACAATAGGAATTACCTTCCAGGTCTCAGAGGAGGTGTTTTTGTCTGATTGATAGGAGAATTGTTGTTTTCATTCTCACAAGCTGCTTGCACAAGCCGGACGTGTCTCGGCACCGAAACGCAACTGGAACGCATTCCTGGCGTGCCACGGTTGCCCTCAGACTAGGGGGAGGAACTCTAAGGCAGCTTTTCTTTTCCCCTTAATTCTTACATACGGAAAGCCGTCATTTTCATCGTGCTGACGCAGGATTCCACCTCTGAGGAACCGTTGAACTGTCGCCTGCTTTGTTCTCAGATGCCGGTCAGCAGAAGCTGTGTTGACGTGTACGTCTGGCAGGACCGTGATGCCTCTAAGTGCTGACTGCTATGTGTTTGTGCTGATGCCATGATGCCCCCACTCTCTCTCTCTCACACACACACATACACACACACACACACACACACACACACACACACACACACACACACGTCACATTGGTGTAGATGTATTTTTTTAACCTTTTAATTGTGTTTTTTCATGACTCCAAATCTCTCTCTCTCTCTCTCTCTCTCTCTCTCTCTCTGCCCCCCTTATATCTTTCCATTCCTACAGTTTGCCGGTCTCTCTGTGCTTATCTGTCTCTACCTGCATGTCTCTGCTTTTCTTCTGTCTTTTTTTATTTTATGCATCTTTTATACATCCTACTTATCATTTTCTCCCTCTGCCTCTTTCTATTTCTCTTTCTGTATTCTCTCCAGAGTTCCACCTCTGTCTGTCTTTCTCATTCTCTTTCTATACCTGTTTCTGTTCTCTCATGTCTTTATTTATCCTCTTTTTCTCTCTTTGAATCGTTCTCCTTTTATACATATCTCTCCACCTCTGTGCATTTCTCACTTTCTATCTGCTTTTTCCGTCACACGTCCTGTATTTCTCTATTCATCATTCTATCCGTATTTCTCTACAAGCCTGTGTTTTATTCCCTCTTCTATCTGACCTGTCTCACATTGTCTCTGCCCTACTCTCTCTCTCTCTCTCTCTCTCTCTCTCTCTCTCTCTCTCTCTCTCTCTCTCTCTATCTCTCTCTCTATCTCTCTCTCTCTCTCTCTCTCTCTCTGTCTCTCTCTGTCTCTCTCTCTCTCTCTCTGTCTCTCTCTCTGTCTCTCTCTCTCTCTCTGTCTCTCTCTCTCTGTCTCTCTCTCTCTGTCTCTCTCTCTCTCTCTCTCTCTCTCTCTCTCTCTCTCTCTCTCTCTCTCTCTCTCGCTATTTTCTCCACTTCCCTATTTCTGATTGTCTCTCTTTCCTTTTCTGCACCAGTCTGCCCTTCTGTTTGACCATGTGTCTCTCTGTTTTTTTCCTTCATTCTCTAACTTGTTCTCTGAGTCTCTCTCCTGCTTTTTGTGTGATATCTTTAAGTCATTTTATAGAATTTTAATGGTTTATACTAAAAAAGCTTTTACAGTTCTGCTTTTCAGCTCCTTTAGCGATCCATTCTCCCACTTCCTTCTGTCTCTCTCTCACACACTCTGTCAGGAACACTAAATGCTAAGTACATGATCACTTGAAACATGCCGTTATGTTCAGTAAGCACCAGACTCGTCTACTGAACGTGTCCTCACTGTTCACCTTTCTGCTACCAAAAGCGAAACAAACACACACACACACACACACACACACACACACACACACACACACACACACACACACACACACACACACACTGCTGCATACCATATCATACTACTGTGTGACACCTACCCTCCTTCTCTTACTCAGTCCCCCTGTTGTCCTCTCTCTCTCTCTCTCTCTCTCTCTCTCTCTCTCTCTCTCTCTCTCTCTCTCTCTCTCTCTCTCTCTCTCTACCTGGCCTTCATGCATAGCTGCCTTGGCAACCTCCGACTGGAGTGTTTTGCAGGAAGGCAATTTCCCCTGCAGAAGGTCTCTTCGGACTCGTGCTTGTGAGCACTGACATTTACCGAGAGACGTTCGACAGAAAATATGACACTGCTAGGTTACACACACCATTCTTATTTTAAACCATAGCAAAACCACCACTTAACACAACAGATGAATAGCATGTGTAAAAAGACAAACAATGACAATCTGAGCTATAGGTTCAAACCTGGAGGTGATTCCACAATTGAGTTGCTGAGTTGTTTTCCTGACTTGTTTTTTCTTTCACATTTACAAACATTTCAAATTCAAATTTTATTTGTCAAATACATAAACATACACAGGGTGAGGTAGTGAAATGTTTTTTTTTTTACTGTCGGTGTCATAAAAATAAAATGAAAGGGAATAAAATAAAGAATAAAAAATATACAAAGAAATAAAAAAAAAAACTAAGAACAGAATTTTAAGATTTAACCTTACGGGGGGATTGATAAGAAAGTATATGTTAAAAAATATTAAAATGTACAGTATGTATGACTGCATTTCAGTGGTAGAAGAGTACGAATAGTCTGACTCTCACATTTCCTGATGAATATTCTGACTGTCACATGTTTTATTTATGTGTAAAACGAACATAAATGGCATTTACACAGTCAGCTGATCTTTACAATAACATAAAGTATGGGCTTGTTTTGGATAAGAAATAAATCAAATAAAGTTTACAGTGCTTACAGTTACTTGTTGACAAATCACACTATAAACCGCACTGCACTTTGACACGGAATCAATAAACTACTCATAATCATTAAATCAATAAAAATCATGAATATATATATATATATGTATATACGTATATATATATATATATATATATATATATATATATAAAATAAAAGAAAGAAATTGTTATTGCTTTAAAAAATTAAAATTGCATAAAAGATTAAAAAAAAAATCTTCCATAAAAATCATGTTGCATAATATCCTGGCAGGGGCAATACCATGACCAAGGAGGTGGTTTACCCAAAGCGAGGCTCGGCCATTGCACTCGGGCTGTGCTGACCTCCCCAAATGCTGGAATCTAGACTGCATAATTTCTGATAGTGGGGGACTGCGTTCGCACTCTCCCCTGATTTGTTTTTGGGCAAGTCGTGGCCTAATGTTTAGAGAGTCTGACTCGTAATCCTAAGGTTGTGGGTTGAGTCTCGGGCCGGCCACGACTGAGGTGCCCTTGAGCAAGGCACCAAAGCCCCCAACTGCTCCCCGGGCGCCGTAGCAAAAATGGCTGCCCACTGCTCCGGGTGTGTGTTCACGGTGTGTGTTAACTGCTGTGTGTGTGTGCACTTAGGATGGGTCAAATGCAGAGAACGAATTCTGAGTATGGGTCACCATACTTAGCCGTACTGTATGTCATGTCACTTTCACTTTTTTCACTTTCATTAGTGAGTCTCCATGAATCTATTGCAAGACTCTATTATAGGTCATAAAAAGGTCAAAGGTCATAAAAATATACACTTTTATTGTCCCACAACATTTTATGTTACTGCATAAATAAATAAAAATTGTGTAAAAGATTAAAAAAAATCCAAAGGGGGCACGGTGGCTTAGTGGTTAGCACGTTCACCTAACACCTCCAGGGTTGGGGGTTCGATTACCGCCTCTGCCTTGAGTGTATGGAGTTTGCATGTTTTTTCCTCCGGGTACTCTGGTTTTCTCCCCCTGTCCAAAGACATGCATGGTAGGTTAATTGGCATTTCTGGAAAATTGTCCGTAGTGTGTGAGTGTGTGAGTGAATGAGAGTGTGTGTGTGCCCTGTGATGAATTCTAACACAGTTAACTATGTTTATTTATTTATTTATTTATTTATTTATTTATTTATTTAGCTAATCCTATGATACTCATTTCTATCCTGCTACTTTTAACACTGTCAAACAGTTAAATGTCAATGTTTTTTTAATTCAATGTCACAAGAATAAAGTTTCATGAAAGTTTCATCCCAATCACATGTTCAAGATCCTGAACATTTAACCCTTTAACAAGACACACAAGAAATGTGATTCTGCATCATCCCTAGGCTCATACTTTTTATCCGTTCTTTCCTTTTCGCTTCTTATTGCGCGAGTGGACCATGTGTGGAAGATCATGTTATTGTGACACGCACTATAACCGTATTCATTTGTTTTATAATCGTCAGCTAAGAGTTAAACCTCTCCTTCTATTCTCTTTGATGACATCAGTATTGCTTTTGCATCCATGAAATTAATTTTCTAATCTTAGTCAGCAGGAGCGTGGAATTTGCACAGATTAATAGCAAGCCGTATCTCGTCCCCATGCTGTCTCGTGCTCACAGTTTATTTAAAACACCGGCTCCTTTTTCTCTCGTTAGTGTATGAATTAGGCTCCATCATTGTTTCTGAGCCTCTGTTGAGCTGCAGGCATCATCTGGTAATAGCTGCCCTCCTTTCTAAAAAGAGTCTGGGTGATTGGGTTGTGTTTGTGGGGATTTTTCTATTTTAGCGGTGTGGTTTCATTTTCAGTACTTTTTAAAAAGTTTTTTTTTTAAGTATATACAGTGATGTGAAAAAGTGTTGGCCCCCTTCCTGATTTTATTTTGCACGTTTGTCACACTTTAATGTTTCAGATCATCAAACAAATTTAAATATTAGTGAGAGATAACAGAAGTAAACACAGCATACAGTTTTTAATTGAAGGTTTATATTATTAAGGGAAAACAAAATCCAAACCTACATGGCCCTGTGTGAAAAAGTGTTTGCCCCCTAAACCTAATAACTGGTTGGGCGACCCTTAGCAGCAAGAACTGCAATCAAGCTTTTGCGATAGCTTGGAATGAGTCTGTTACAGCACTGTGGAGGAATTTCGGTCCACTCATCTTTGCAGACTTGTTGTAATTCAGCCACAATGGATGGTTTTCGAGTATGAACCAGGTCATGCCACAATGTCTCAATAGGGTTCAGGTCAGGACATTATTGTCCTGCTGCAGAACCCAAGTTCGCTTCAGCTTGAGGTCACAAACAGAGGGCCGCACACTGTCCTTCAGGATGTTTTGGTAGACAGCAGAATTCATGGTTCTATTTATCATTGCAAGTCTTCCAGATCATGAAGCAGCTCCAGACAATCACACTACCACCACCATATTTTACTGTTGGTATGATGTTCTTTTTCTGAAGACTTTTCAAGGTCATCAAGATGTTTTCTGGCAAATCTGAGATGAGCCAGAAAACATTTTTTTTTTGCTCAGCAGCAGTTTAGGTCTTGGAACTCTGCTATGCAGGCCGTTTTTGCCCAGTCTCTTTCTTATGGTGGAATCATGAACTCTGACCTTAACTGAGGCAAGTGAGGCCTGCAGTTCTTTGGATGTGGTTGTGGGGTCTTTTCTGACATCTTGGATGAGTCGTCTTTGGGGTAATTTCGATCACCTGCCACTCCTGAGAAGGTTCACCACTGTTCCATGTTTTTGCCATTTGTGGATATTGGCTCTCACTGTTTTTCGCTGGAGTCCCAAAGCTTTAGAAATGGCTTTAAAGCCTTTTCCAGACTGCTAGATCTCAATTACTTTCTTTCTCATTTGTTCCTGAATTTCTTTAGATCTCGGCACGATGTGTAGTTTTTGAGGATCTTTTGGTCTGCTTCACTTTGTCAGTCTGGTCTTATTTAAGTCATTTCTGGATTTTGTTTTCCCTTAATAATAAAAACCTTCATTTAAAAACTGCATGTTTTCTTTACTCGTGTCTTTGACTAATTATTAAATTTGTTTCATGATCTGAAACATTAAAGTGCGACAAATGTGCAAAAAATTAGGAAGGGAGCCAACACTTTTTTACACCACTGTATATATATATATATATATATATATATATATATATATATATATATATATATATATATATATATATATATATATATATATATATATATATATAAAACCCTTTCATTTGATTAGTATTAACTAAGTATAACCTTTCTCTCTTAGAAAAATCTAGGTATTGGAATTATTTGGATATTCTGTCACTATTATTAATCTCATTTTTCTAAATTAATGGAGTGCTTTGTAATTTCTACAGCTCTTTACTTCACATGAGATGATTTGCAAGTGCAATTAAACTGACTAAACCTTTTCCTTTAACTTTCTGAAAGCGTTTATGCCTTGTGGAATTTCGAAGCAAAATGCACAGAGATAAAAAAATTTCTATACTGGAAAAATCTTACAGGTGTTACATGGAGAAAAAGGAGTGGATTTATCACATGGTAATATCCCAGTTTTACTGATGTAGATTTCATATTTAATGATTCTTTAAACTGTATTTCTATTTTGACATTTTCAGCTACTTAAAAATGAAAGCTGCTTGTTAGACTAAAGTTGAAATATTAATTTAATTAAATTAAGTTACTTTAAGTTTGTAGCAGCAAACCAAGCATGCACACACACACACACACACACACACACACACACACACACACACACACACACACACTTTACTATAACTTAAAATAAATAAAAAAACATAAACATCCTGTCTCTTTAATTAGCATTCACACATCCAGCGACTCACCAATTCATTTCCAACATATAAACTTGAGGTGGTGTTTATAGATGTTTTTAGATGTTCCAGAACATTACATGGTTAAAAATAAAATCACAGTTGTTTGTTAATAAAGTAAAAATGTGGGAGATTTTGTTGAAGACATTATGCTAGTTAACAAGCTAGCTAGCTAGCCAAGTAGCACTCAATAAATCTTTAGCCGCACATTATAGCTGAAATCTGTACAGCAGTCATCCGGGTGTAATCCGGTATGTAAGCAATAACAGGACTATTGTAGATGTTCCACAACCTTACATGGTTAAAAAAAATCACAATTGTTTGTTAATAAAATAAAAATTGTAATAAATGCCATGTCACTGTGCTACACGGAAAAAACTTCCTGTTGCTGTAGTAGAAAAATACTCAGCTTCAGAATAGTAATAGTAAATGTGCTTCATGTCAAGCTGCATCACAACTGGTTATTTCATTTCTTACATCTCACATCCACCTCGTTCAGAATACTTAATAACTGGAATTATAATAGGTCCAAGTGGGGCATGGTGGCTTAGTATTTAGCACGTTCGCCTCACACTTCCAGGGTTGGGGGTTCGATTCCCGCCTCCACCTTGTGTGTGTGGAGTTTGCATGTTCTCCCCGTGCCTCGGGGGTTTCCTCCGGGTACTCCGGTTTCCTCTCCCGGTCCAAAAACATGCATGGTAGGTTGATTGGCATCTCTGGAAAGTCCGTAGTGTGTGATTGTGTGAGTGAATGAGAGTGTGTGTGTGCCCTGCGATGGGTTGGCACTCCGTCCAGGGTGTATCCTGCCTCGATGCCCGATGACGCCTGAGATAGGCACAGGCTCCCCGTGACCCGGGAAGTTCGGATAAGCGGTAGAAAATGAATAATAGGTCCAATATTTAGCGCTTTCTAACAAACCCATACTTTTATTTCTTTTACTGTTTTAAGTTCGTAGATACACCAATCCGTTTGAGTCTGAGTGACTATTGATTTTTCTTACAGAGCCATCCAGCATTATAGGGAAAAGTGCCTGTGTGTGTTTTTTTGTGTTTGTGTTCTGTACATCTGTGTCATGTTTTGATTGAAGCACAGACTCGCTTTCTGAGCTGATCGTTAACCTGCGGCTCTTATAAAAACACACGGTCTGCACAGCGCTGGAATGAACAGCCTCATGAAAAAAAAAAGACACCCACTAAAATCTGATATACAATCAAGCCACATTTCTGTAGAGTCTAAATGGAATTATGATAATAACCGTTTGCAGAGCACCATTTTAATGCTCATTTGATCTCAATATGCAGCCTGCTACCTCGTAATCTATTTCGCTTTTTTTTTTTCTTTTTGCGCCAAGTGTTTTCTTGTTCGCTGATTAACAACTTTGCGCATTAAAACGAGCAGATTTAAAGCGTTTTGAAGTCGTAAAATCAGAGTCGAAACAACTCGGAGAAGCAATTTAATCAAATTTGGTGGCACATTCCTGACCTAATTTTGTAGTTTGTTGGATAATAGCTTTATTTTGCAATATACACGCAAGACTTTGAAACAGAGCGAGTTCATAAATTCAATTTGAGCTTTATTACTGCCTTATGTAGACCTACATTAAAACACAGAGTGGATGGCTTCCTTATTCAGGCAGAGCCGAGATCACGTTTGTAATTTTGAGCTATGGCTTCCTGCTTCAGATTTATTCACTCCTAATCTACTCAAATGCATTCTTGTTTTCTCTTTTTTTTATATGAAATTGTGCATTTTAAAATTTTAGGTCGTTTATGTTTGTGAGGCATAGTATAGTTACTGTGGAACATAGTGGGAGACGTTCTAGTATTATACTATCGTTATTTATATTTATATATTTTTGTGATCTCAAGAAAGCAACCTATTTGCCAGAGATAGTAGATTTATTAAGCAGTAACTGTGCTTTTATTAACATCGTGGACTAAATGAACTAAAGAGGCTTATAGATGCACTTTGGTCAAAGAAAAAAAGAGCTTTCAAGATCTGACAAGCCTTAAATAACTGACCAATAATTGCAAACAGGCAGAAAAAAACATCTATTAAAGAGTATTTATTTTTAGTATCTATGCCAGATGTGGTGACCAAAAAAGTCTGACCTTGAGGTCGGCTTTAATAAAGGAACCTTCTGGACTTTTTATAACCTTGCATTTATTTATTTATTTATTTATTTATTTATTTATTTATTTATTTATTTATTTAATACGTTATTGGAAATACGTAGATAAAGTATTAAGTTAAAAGCCTCTAAGGTGCTCACGATGATGCTTAATTCAATAACATCATACCCGACAGATATAACATTAAAACCACCTGCCTAATACTGTTTTAGATCCTGCTGCATTGTCAATCTTGTGGAGTCCATGGACCGAAACATACAGTAGGCAGCAGATACTTTAAGTCCTGTAAGTTGTGAGGTGGAGCTTCTACATGTCAGTTTGTCCAGCACATCCGACAGATGCTCAATCAGACTGACTTGAACTCGTTGTCATGTTCCTCAAACCGTTCCTGAACAAATTTTTGCAGTGTTTCAGGACACATCATCATGCTGTATGAGGTCACTGCCGTAATCCTTAAGCCTGTTTGTTTTTCCGTCTTCAGCTTCACTACAATCACTTGCTGCATAATATACTCTCATTCTAGCAAGATAATCAACGTTATTCACTTTACCTCTCAGTGGATTTAAAGTTATGGCTGATCGATGTACCTATAAACCTATCACAATCTAGCTATTTATTTAACACCAACGCAGCACAAGCAATGCCAACCTAATACTTTAAAACATTGGCTACATGTAAGATACAGTAGATAAACTCCATATAGACATGTGGGAGTTTTTGTTAAAGACATTATGCTAGTTAACAAGTTAACTAGCTGTTAAGCCAAGTAGCACTCAATAAAGCTTAGGCTGCTTATTATAGCTGAAATCTGTATAGCAGTCATCCGGGTGTAATCCTGTAGCTGTTTTTGCCACGGCAGCGGTTTTTACAGCAGGCCGCATCATGGTGTGCTGAAGTGGCAGTAGATTAGGCCTGGGATTTCCCTACATTTCAAATAGACCGATTGGTTCTGCTGCTGCTGCTGTTTCTGCTTTGCTGCAGTTGCCCTCATCTCACTATCTGCAGTCACTTTTACTCCACAAACATCTAAAAAGGTTCTTTTCATCTGTAATGATAGCCTGTGTATCGGTCAGACCATTATGAGAAGAGGCTGGAGTGACTGCTGGGAAATGCAAATAGGCAAATAAGGGAGCATTTTCTCCTCAGAAAGCATCTCTTCAATCTGGGGGATCTCCAAGCTCACTTCCTGTTCTGGTGTCAGCAATAAGATTTGCTTGTATTCTGCTTGTGTATTCTGTCTTTTTTCTTTTTGGTTCAAAGCAGTTCCTCTTGAGCAAATGCCTTTACCGTGTCCCATATCACCAATGGCACAGTGGCCCACATTCCCACTTTCATCAGCGCTGCCTTTTAGCTGCTGATACCTAATTAACTGTGCTATATATTTGACTGGATAGTCCAAAGCTGAATTTTACACGCTTGACTATGTCATGACTGCTAATTGTTCAGAGCTCAGGTGTAGTGGATTAGAACAGTGCAACTGCATGGGTAAAGTATTTATGGACAAAACGTTTCAACATAAAGGCTTAGTGTGACAACTTAGTGTGTTATTTTTTCCCCCAAATACAGGGCAAACCTGGTCTGGATGCCTGGGATATGCAGATTTCATACAATAGGCATAATAGACATGAGAAAGAAAAAAAAAACTCGACTTACTTCCTGTTAACTATTACAAAACAAACAAACAAACAAAAAAACAACATTTGTTGTACATGTTCCTTATTAGGTATTTATTCATAATAAGTCTCTCCACTGTTTATAACAATTTAGAATCACAAAAGACACCTTACAGTGATGCATCCCAGCTCAATGCTGTAAACATCATTAAGCTGTAAACAAAGCTAAGAAGCATATGCGCAATACATCGCCTTCATGTTAGATATATCAAGGAAAAATGTTTGCCAACAGCGGGGTCACAGACAAAATATGCTAAACCAAGGAACTATGTGGCTACAGACTCGTTACCTTTATCAAGAATTCACATATTTGTTTGTTTCATTTATTCTGTATCAAAGCAGCTTAAAAATAAATAATTAATTAAAAATACAAATAAAAATGAAAAAGCAGATAAATAAATAAATAAATAAATAAATAAATAAATAAATATGTAAACAAACAAACAAACAAAAAATTAAATAAAATATATAATTTTTTTATTTTAATATTTTATTGATTTATTTTTAAGCTGCTTTGTGACCATTGTTAAAAGCACCCAAACCGCATATGAACACTTTGGGGTGCTGCCAACTTTAATTTTAATTGCGTATTTTAACTCTAATTTTAAAAAGTGGCAGTTAAAGTGCTTTTTTATTTTTATTTTACCACAGAGTGGAGTTGTTTTTTTTATCCCAAACCTAAGTGAGTAGATGTGGGGGAAATTTGGCTGTATTATATTTTGGTCATAATGCATTTAAAGGAATTATCAAAAACTTGTTAATATGCTTGTGGGTGGAAGTAAATACTCTATACTGCTATACTCTCTCTCTCTCTCTCTCTCTCTCTCTCTCTCTCTCTCTCTCTCTCTCTCTCTCTCTCTCTCTCTCTCTCTCTCTCTCTCTCTCTCTCTCGCTCTCTCTCTCTCTCTCACACACACACACACTGCACACAGACTATAAATGATTTTAAATGCAGTAAAAGTTTTATACAATTGAACATCATGATAAGTCAACACGGAAATATATGTGTGCGTGCGTGTGCGCGTGTGGAGTTCACAGAGGCATTCATCATCAAATATCCAGTGCTGGTATTGCTTAGGGATGCAGGAAAAGATCTGCACAGTGACTCTGACTGAAAAAGACAGCAGGAACAAATGCCATAAATCATCTGTGATCCAGCAGGCTGGCGCACTCACATCAGACCTGACATAATCCACCCCGTCATGGATTCCACACTTTGGGTGACAGATTAATGTTAACCTGACATGCCGGAATTTTCCTGTTGACTCACTGAGTCATGAGGACGGGTGGGTGGGTTGGGGTTGAGTGTTTAGAGAAGTGGGGGGGACCCTAAAATAAATCTAAAGCGCCCCAGGCAGGAACTGTCTACTCATATTTTTTTCACCTTTTCAGATTCGCCGAGGTTTGAGGCTGGTTAGATGAATGCAGCGTCTGTCTTTTTTCAGGTGGGCTCTATGGACTTCATGGTGATGAAGCGCTCACAAATGTATGGGATGAGCAGCAGTCCATACTCTCAGCAGCAGCAGGGTGTCCCCTATCCCAGTCAGCCGTACGGATCTCCTTCTCCACACAGATACCCGATGGCCATGCAGGGAAGGGGACAGATGAGCATGGGCACGATGCCATATCCTCAACAACAGGTATGCTTTTATTAATATTTATACCACAGCATTGTTGAAATCTCAACTCTTATTGGTCAGAAGGTAAATCTAAACAAAAATAAATTATTAAGTGTTTGCAGTGTGGTAGTAGGTACACAAAATCATCAGACATGTCCGTCGTCTCCGGTGTCCATCCATCATGTTTTATTTCTTGCTCATAATAGAATTTATTTAAATACAATGTTTTACATGAGGGTGTTACCATGTGAGAAACTTATTCTTTGTCCGAGACAATTCAAGAGAACATTCATTTACTCTTATATATTCATCTTATCCTATAATTTGGTTGATCATCCTGTCACTCAGGCAACAGGGGACATTTTTCTCTGTCTCTGTCTGTATATGAAAGGCAGAACAGAAACATTTACTCATGCTGCACTCAGATATCTCTCTTTAACCATATATATATATATATATATATATATATATATATATATATATATATATATATATATATATATATATTATAATGAAGTTAGATCATGTAAGATTTGTTTTTAATTTCACGTGAGGTTTTACGTCCCATTGACCAATTTGCTGTGTTTGGCCTTCTTGGTCCACTAAAGCTGTCTGAGTTATTCTGAGCTTCACTCCGTGTCCCCCTGCCATGCTGCTATATTTAGCCAGGCTTGTTGCTCATAGATTTAATATGTCTCCAGAGAGCTGTTGGCACACAAGCCCTCCTGCTCCCAAGAAAACCTGACCTCTTATAATCCCTACCAAGATGAGAAAACGTAGAAGCTGTGAAATAACAACATTTTTTTACTACAAAACTAAAGGAAACTGAGAAGAACCTGGTCAGCTTAAGGAACATTCATGTAGCATGTGGTTTATCCAGCAGTTTGGCACGAGACCGTTGCTGATCTTGGAATAATGTCAATGTTTGCTTACTCATGTCAGTGTTTGGCATTTGTCCCTCAGGAGGATTATCGTTTGTATCTCTGATTAAAGTTAGACCTCTAATGAGTGATATTTTGGCTTTGACTGCATTGAGCACTTGGCAATGTCTTCGAGGTTCTCTTCTGATCTTCACAAAGACTGCTTCAGGCTGTCATTTGGCACCGGGTTGTACCATTTAAATTCAAGACTGGAGTCCCGAGGAAAAATGAACTGGTGCACCCATTGTCTTACAGTTTATTGAATTTACGGAAAAGAATCATTTGCACCGTACAGTCGGTTGCACTGCAGCTGTGGAAAATCATTAGTTAAATTTGTTTGGTTATTTACGTTCTTCAGAGTGTCCCATCGATGTGAAGTAAATTAAGATAAAAACACTGTCTGTCCTAACAAACGAAGTGCTTTAAGGAAGTCATTTAAATAGAGTGTGTGTCTGGTGAGAAATAGACATGGATTTGCTGTGGATGGGTGAGTGCATAGTTTGGTACTTTCAGACCGCTTGGACCAGCAAGAATAGATTACGTCACCGCCATCTGACAGTGACCCCGGTGACCTCACTACTGCTGTCATCTGCTCCCTGCTGTGCGAGTGTGAGTGTGTGTGTGTGTGTGTGCATGTGTGTGTGTGTGTGTGTGTGTGTGTGTGTGTGTGTGTGTGTGTGTGTGTGTGTGTGTGTGTGTGTGTGTGTGTGTCTTCAGCATGGCACAAGACAAAGCTACACAAGACAAAGCTAGACACTCAGCCTCTGAATGCAAATTCCCTCTTCAAAGCCGTAATTTATACAATACCTTTGGAGTAAGCAGGTTTAGCACTTATGCTAGCTCGGAGGTGAATGTGCATCCGCAGAGCTTTGAAAACTGAATAATCAACTAGAAGGTCGTGGATCTATGGGCAGAGATGGAAAATATGACAATATTTCAAAAACATTTTCACAAAATTGGAGGTAATTGGATTTTTAGTTGTATTTTAGGTATAAAATGTAGGCCTGTGAGACAATTTCACCAGATTACATAAGATTTAAACCAAAATAGGCATGGCTTAAACTAGAAGATGTTTCTTTTTTGGCGGGGGAAAAGCATGTAGAAATGCAGAAAGAAATGTAGAAATACTGCTTCTGACAGTATCTCTATCTCAGCTACAGAATTTGTTTTTTTAATGCAGTTATCACTTTGCTTTATTCACAATAGTCAAACTGTTCTGCTACAGAGCCATGCTCATTCATTTATACTTTTATATTTTTTAATATAGTTTTCCCTTGGCTTGTACACATCATTATTTTTCTATTTCTATTGTAACAATGTTTATTCGATTTTTAATATTTAATTTTATTATTTCCTTTTGTTTTTATTTTATTTTATTCCACTTCTGTCACAAATGGATCAAAAAGAATGTCACTACATTTCCTACTGTGTGCATTTATGTATATGACAAATAAATAATTCTTGTTTTAAATCGCCTCAATAAGGTTTAAACCATGCACAGGATGAATGAATGAATGAATGAAGGAACGCTGTGAATGTATCACCCAGCGTATCAACTCGGGTTTCATTTTAATCAGTGTGTTTTTTATTTGTCTTTCACTTCATATGTAGCTGTTTAAATGATCTATTTATTTGAAATAATGGGATTTATATTTGATTCCATTATTATAAACCAGCGATACGTCAAACCAACTTATAAACGGCCGAAACCGTGCTGTAATTTCTCACGCTATCAAAATCACACCATCACTCCAAACCCATGTTTACTGTATAAAGAATATTCTCAGCATCCTGCCTTCCATGCACCTCGTGCTGTTTTTAAAATATTTATAGTGAGATTTTAGTCTCTCTACTGTGAACCTCAGGTTTTTCCTCTTGTCTGAGTGATCCACTAACTTCTCAGGATATGATGGGAGAAATTTCACCTCTCTGACCAAGACACGCATGCGGCGAGTCTGATTTCACAGGGTTAGCCACCTCAGAGATCTCACCATCCATGCTGCTGTACATCAAGCTGCTCAAGTGAGCTGCAACAGGACAAGAAACCTGTTCTTTTCCTACTATAGATCCTAGAGTTTTTAGTGCTGAATATCACACTCAATTAGAGCAGTACCCGGTTTTTTTTTTCTCTCCAACTTCTCATTAATTTTTGCTGAATGATGAAGTATACATGCACCAGCCGTGCAGTCATCTACGGAGAGAAAATTAGGCCTTGGGCAAAATTTTTAAGATGCGCCGAATTAGACAAATGTCTCGTGTTTGTGTCAGAGTGATCAGGAAATGGAGAGCAAACAGAAGGGAAGCAACATGAGCGCCCGCACTGATGACAGGAGTCGGGCTCTTTGTTTGGAAGTGGAATGAACTTGAAAGCAAAAGGCCTGCCAATTCCAGTGCAATTTCCTGTGATGTCAATGTTGGCAGACAGAAAGGAAAAAGAATTTGAAGGCAACATTAGCGTTTGATGTGCAGAGAAGAGAGAGACAGCCAGTGAAATGAAAGAGGGAAAATGTGTCAACAAGCCAGGAAAGGGACTATTACTGGCTGCTGCTGCTGCTGCTTCTTTCTTGCCCATTCGCCTAAGTTAATAGAATCCGACCATTACACAGGAGTGGAAACGTTGTCTTGTTCTCCGCTGTTCTTGTACAATAACAGCCTGGGCCATTTTAGTTTGATTCTCTTTGAGTCTGCAGGCTGAGGCCATCGCTGATGGGTTTTTATTGAAAGAAAACCTGTGACTGCATTTGTACACGCTTCTTTCTCCACAGGTGTGACCTTGAAGCATCACGGCACCGGGATCTTTTCTCTTGCGAAAACACTCCGAGGTGCCAAAACAAACAGAATCTTGCTTTCTCATGTGTGTAAATAAGCACATTTAATATTAATAATTGCTGAATTAATTAATGGGATTGATTGTATGGCTTTTGTATAACATTTACAATAACCCCAGACTTTAAGCTTGCTGAGGCACTTTGGGCTTGAGCTTTGTTTTTTTTCCCTCAACCCCCGGCATGTTTATATGCCGTCCTCTGGAAAGATGCCTCAAGGTGTTAAGAATGTGTCCGCTTTTTAAAAAGTTTTGTCATTGCAGAACACATTCAAAGTCCATTCATTCATTAATTTTCTACAGCTTAAACGAACTTCTCAGGTCATGGGGATCCTGTGCTTATCTCAGGCGTCATCGGGCATCGAGGCAGGATACACCCTGGATGGAGTGCCAACTCATCACAGGGCACACACACTCTCATTCACTCACGCAATCACACACTACAGGCAATTTTTCCAGAGATGCCAAATCAACCTACCATGCATGTCTTTGGACCGGGGGAGGAAACCGGAGTACCCGGAAAAACCCCGGAGGCACGAGGAGAACATGTAAACTCCACACACACAAGGCGGAGGTGGGAATCGAACCCCCAAACCTGGAGGAGTGAGGCAAACGTGCTAACCACAAAGCCACCATGCCCCCACATTCAAAGTTGAAAATGCTAAAACTTTTTAGAAACATGACCAGCAGCATTAGGTGTCTTTTTTTTTTTTTTTTTTTTTACAGTAGGGCATCAGCTCAAACATGGAGAACCACGGCAGTAAAAATGTAGGAAGACATGTGAAAATAAACATTTCTAATAATTAACTTCCAATATTCCAAATTTTAAGAAACAGTTGCTCAGACAAAGAAAAACGATATCCCACTTGCATGTGGCTGCATAAAGTCTCATACAGTAGCAAGGGAAACTGTTTCTTTCTCCAAAGCTTCAGTACACAACCATTTTAACTCTGTTGTTCAACCAGTCATTATTTCCATCCATGCATTTTCTGTAGTACTTCTCCTACACAGGGTCACAGGGAGCCTGGAGTCTATCACGGGGGATTCAGGGCACAAGACAGGGGACACTAACATACACTCACATACAGAACTATGGACAATCCAGAGATGCATGTCTTTGGACTAGTGGAGGAATCCAGAGTTCGCAGAAGAAACCTCTGGAGCACTTGGAGAACATTTTAACTCCACACACTCACACACACACACAAACACACAGAAGGCAAAGGTGGGAATCGAACCAACAACCCCATAGCTACTACAAATAAAGGTTATCTAGCTACAGAACTAGGTTGGTTAGAGAACAGATAGTGCAAGTGCATGTAGCTGCCTTTTTTTTAAAAATACATTTACTGGCCACTTTATTAGATATCGATAGACATTGTTCATGCACTTATCTAATCAGCTAATCATGAAATACATGAACGTGTACAGTTACGTGTCATGAGCTTCATTTAATGTTCACATCCATCTTGAGAAAGGGAAATTTATGATATCAGTGACTTGAACCGCAGCATGCTTGATGGGTTAGTTTGAGTGTTTCAGAAACTGCTGATCTCTTGGGAGATTTCACACATAACAGTCTCCAAAGTTTACACAGAATGGTGCAGGAAGGAAATAATCCTGTGAGTGGCAGCTCTGCAAGCTGAAACTCCACAGTGATAAGAGAGGTCAGAGGAGAATCTCCAGGCTAGTTCAGACTGACAGGAAAGGGTAAGATAACTCGAAAACAACCACTCTTAACAGCCATGATGAGCAAAAATGCAGCTCAGAATGAACAATATGTCAAAGCTTGAGATGAATGAGTTACAACAGCAGAAGACTGAATCAAGTACAGGCTCTTAACCAAAATCTGCATGCATGAAATTTCTAAACAGACATTTTGACCTGGGAAATAAGAAATACATAAATAAAATCAAAAGAAGACTTATGTAGCCTTGAAATTGTAGCTGGTGAAGAATATATCAGTGACAGGATCAGTTTGTCACTAGAAATCCCAATGAGCATCAATGACTCTGTTGACTTGTTCTTATTTGTAACTTTTCTTACATTGGATTTTTTGGTAATTGGAAATATTTTTGTAGAAAAATTCCAAAAAGCAAAAACAGCTTGGATTTTTTAATCACACAAATGCTTCTTCTTTTATATATATATTTTTTTACACGTTTTTACATCAGACACGATTTTACATGTTCTTACTCCAGACAAGTATTTACACATGGTTTTTTTTAAACGTTTGTACCTCACATGTGTTTTTTACACATTTTTCCCTCAGACGTTTTTTTACATGTTCATACCTCAGACATGTTTTTACACTTTCTTACTCCAGACATGTTTCTACATTTTTTTTTTTACATTTTTACCTCAGACATGTTTAACACAATTTTTTTTTGCATGTTTTTACATTTGTTTTTATACTTTTTACCTTAAACAAGTATTTACAATTATGTAGCCTTGTAGGGTATCCTAGTTAGCTTTCTGACACTTGTTTTTTTTCCACATAAATGTTTCTATTTTCAAAGTAAATGATGATACTAGACCCATTTCTGCTCTCCAAGATGCCCCAAGTGCTTGTTCATAAGTAGCTAATATTTGAAGGTGTTTTATTTGATTACTAAAATTCTCTGTAAGGTTATCAACAAAGGGGAAAAACATCTTGCACTGAAATATAACACTTTTCTGCCTCATTGTATATTAGACGTGTGGCGATAAAATAATTCATTTATTTACACTGATTGAAAATGTTTGATGAGTTGATTTCCATTATGCCGGTGGAAGTGAGCTCCAGTGTGCTGGTAAAAAGGATCATCCAAACAATTTTTTTAAACATGCTAGACAAGAGGACTTTGAGGTGTGTGGTAATTATATAAAAGTGATCACACATCTATGATGTTCATTATTTTCCTATAACAGTGCGCGTGTTGGGTTTTTTACTTAATGTATGAGACATTTTATTGTATACAACATAGACCTTTATTAGTTTAGTTATATCTGTGTTTAATTCTATTGTTGTGAATAGTATAGCATTTATAAGTAGCTTTCATTTGGTCCAGTCCCAATATGTAAAGATAAATAAAGGTAGCCTAGTGTTTATAGTGTTGGATGATCGGAGGGTTGTGAGTTTGAATCCCAGGTCCACCGAGCTGCCACTGCTGGGCCCCTAAGCAAGGCCCTTAACCCTCAATTTCTCAGTTGTATAAAAATCAAAGTCACCAAATGCAGTAAATGTAAATGGGCATAGTACAGTTCAGGCAACGTGAGAAGATATGTTGCTTTGCTATGTAAGTCTCATCACTAATCTTTAAATAGTTTGTGATTCACACACCTTAAGAAAGAAATAACATTTAATGTACTGGCTTTGTTTAGAGCTTGCAGCGTAAACATCTCAAAATGTAATACGTTAGAAAATTTCACTTTTTTTTCCATTATATGCATTTTATGTCCCAAAGTTTGTTGCTTCTAATAACTTAAACTTTAAAAAAAAAACGAATGAATCTGTTGCTGCGCTTCATGGGGATGTGGTTATTAAAATAACATTTGTTCCCCACAGACAGGAAAGCAGCAAACCCGATGAAATACTGCACAGATAACACTTCTGCTTTCAAATCATAATATTTCCATTAAATCCTCAAAAGTTGTTTGGCTGCGATGTGAACTCTGCTCACACAACTCATGGCTTTTTTTCAGATGTCATTATGTGCCTTAAAATTCAATCCACAAATTAGAAGGTGTGGTATTTGACTAGTAGAATGTGGCCACAGAAATGCTCATTGCTTAAGAGTGATTAACCGAGACGGCATACAGGATGCAGGCTGCAGTGAGCTAGTGAGCCTTTATTTGTCGTTATGTGTATTAGTTCTGTTCATGTACTGTAGGATTGTATTAAAGGATGGATTGCATTTCTACACTGATAGCTCGAATCCTGACAAATGCAACATTGGGGTGTGGAACAGATTAAAGAGAGGCAAAACTTTTTATAGTTAAGGCTTTGTTTGATTTTTAATGATTTTAATATAAAACCAACAGACATGTGTGTTTAATTATTAGAGCAGTGTTTGCGACACAAAAGACAAATAATAAATATGTGTTACTCTGTAAATTACTGAGTACGAAGGAAGGCAGGAAGGAAGGATGGAATGAAGTCTTTTTGTACAACTTTTTGTACTTTTTCTTTCCTCTTCAGTTTAAGGTTGTTATGTCAAAATTGCCTTTATTTGACATATAACACTTGCATTCATGAGATTTACACACCGAGTCATATGAAATTAATATTTTTTATGTCAGACCAATAAATGTTGACACACACATAGAGAGAGAGAGAGAGAGAGAGAGAGAGAGAGAGAGAGAGAGAGATCTCACTAAGGACGGAAGGAAGAATTTTTTTTTTATTAGAGCTATCAGATTATTGTTATTATGAAACTGTTTTAGCCCTGTTCCGATTTATTTATGATTATCTCAGAATGTCTTCCAGTAGCTGCGTCCTCACAGTAACAGCCAATTCACTGTCAGCTGTTATTAGCAAGTGTCACAGGTGTGAAGGTTGTGTCGCTTGTGGTGTGTCAATTAAAACCACAAATGTTACAACACACATTCACACTTTGGGGTGATTTAGTAAAACCAGTCCACTTACTTGCAGGTTTGTGGACGATGACAGGAACCTTGCAGAAACGTAGAGGGACAGGGGACAGTCTGGTAGTCAGGTTGCTTGTCCTGTGGGACCTGAAATGACTGAGAAAGTCTGTGTTTGGGATCAGAGGCGAAAAATAAATTCTCTCCCTCAGAGTTGCTGTATTCAAACATGTCCTGGGAAATGGTCTGTATTTTAACACATGAATCAGCCCTACCCTTTGAGTTTGATTTTTTCCCCCCTTTTTTGCTTGCTCTTGGCCTTGGAGTGAGGTCAGGAGTTTAATGGGGAAAACATTTGAAGCGGTGGCACTAAAACCCAGAGCCTCAGCGAAAGAGCTGGCGCATTTTAGAGCACATTAACCCTCGGCACCTCGGCGGCCTCTACTGAAAACGAAAAGGGCTAGCGTCGAAATGATGAAAAAGAAAAAGGCCATTTGAGAGCAGAGTGCTGTCGTTTGTTGCCATTGATTGGACTGTGTAAATGGCACGGTGGCCTTGATGCATCAGAGTGCTGAGTTAACAGAGCTAAGCACCGGGCTGGTGAAGAGGCTGTGATGTGGCCACAACAGAGACTTTTGATTAAAGGAGAGCCATTATTAGATGAAGAGCTGAGATAAAATGAAGTCTCTGGTTGTAGGTTAAAGTTGATTCATTTTATCCGAGTCCCTTCTGGTCATTTGTTTATCGTTACAGCAATTTACGTGAGTGAATGGTGTCACTGAATGGCAGATATACTAAAAAAAAGAACTTGTTGTGCACCATGTCCCGGCGTGATCCCGACCTGCTTACGTTATGATAGTAGCATTTTTCTCCACAGTCCCTTTCCCCTTTCATACATATTAAAATTGTTTTCTCTCATGCACAGATGATTTTTTGAGGCCGCTGCTCCTGACAGCACAGTGAGCTGTATGTGTGAGTGTGTGTGTGTAGGGAAACGCCATCCCACTTAATGTTGCAGCCGCGTCTCTTGTTAACATGCCTGCGTGTTCATCTGTGCCCATACCGTCTCTTTGTTTGATGAAGCTCTCCAAGGGCAGCTCATTCTTGAAGTGTCAAGTGGCGCACACGCGCGTGTGTGTGTGTGTGTGTGTGTATGTGTGTGTGTGTGGATAGGGAAAGGAGATCAAACATGCCAGACTGGGCTCAGTCACCTCACACCAACAGCGATGTAATCTCTCCCAGCATTTATCGTCATGTCGGCTTCCATCTCTTTCAGGCCTCCTAGCTTGTGTATGTATGTGTTTGTGTGTGTTTGTGTGTGCCATATAAACAGTGGCCATGAAAAAGATCTAGAATTATTATCTACTAGAGTTAGGATCTACTACTTATCTTTCCAGTCTTTATGTGGCTAGATTCACTGCTACAGCAGAAACTTTTTTAAGTTGCACAAGACAGAAATAAAGGCCTTAAAGGCTACTGTATAGACACATTTGCAGGGGTAAGTGGTAGCTCAGTGGTTAAGGCTCCCAGGCCCCCATGCAAGGCCCTCAATCCTGAATTGCTCAGCTGTATGAATGAGATAAAAATCTAAGTCGCTCTGTGTAAGGCTGTCTGCCAAATGCCAAATAAATGTAAATGTATATTTTCTCATGGAGGTGTCCTGGTCTGGCAAAGCCATTCCTATGAAGACACATTTAAATCTTTTGCCAAACTACAGTCTTTATTAAATGGAATTAGTTTCAGTTTTACATTGAGTTAGACTCAAAAGTGAAAAAAGAGAGAATTGTGTTCAAAAATGTCATCATGTTGCAGGAGCATTGCAGGCGTTTTGACATATCTTTGATCAGACTGACTGTTTTTTCTTCTGTGTTTATTAAAGTGCACATGATTGCCTCATGCAGGAAGTTTACTGTACACTATGTACAGTATAGTAAGTTGAGTGTCGATATTCTCTTGTCTGGCGAACCACATCTTTCTTTGCACTGCCTGTGCTCTCAGTGTAGCTCTGACGCTGGGCACACAAGCATACTAATGCTGATATGCTGCTCTATAGTCCTGTCATGCCTGTTTAGGCTGTTTAACGCTCTAACATCTCTCTGGATGGCTGGACCCATATGTCATTCGGGGAGGGAGCGTGTGCTCTGGAGCTGGTCCGACACACAGCGAGCTGTGGTGCTCGATACGAAAGTTAGAAAAATGCTGTCTCTGCTCTTCGGGCCCATTCTATTTACAAGCACAGGCAACAGCTCCACTCTTTCTAAGCAGAGTCAGATTACAAACACAACAACAGACAGGTCATGGTGTTGCTTTGCAGCTGGGATTTCTTTTCTAGAGTGCTAGAGGAACATGGATGTCAGGTCTGCTCTGTGTTGATGGGTTGAGTTGGAAACGTGCCCGTCATCTCCTTGTCCATGTTTGTATCGTACCATAGGCTAGAAACACACCTGGACAGTGAAGTGAACATGCTTTTGGAATTGACCCTGACCCTCCCACCGGGACAGTCATTACTGTTACACAACAAAAATGTAAGTGCTGGTAGCTACAGGCCATTGTATATTGTTATCATGCTTCATGTTTTTTGTTTAGGTTTTCAGCAGTGCTTGATTTTCATAGCTATCCTTTGTTTATTTGCTTGTTTATTGATTCATAAGACAAACTGTGTTCTCTGTCTCACATGGACACTTGCTTTACCTCAGTACCTCATACCATTCTGTATTATGTATCAGGTAAGATTTTAAGACTATCAGCACTGTAATCTACCAGGTAAGTTGACAAAATCATTTAGAATTTAGGTTTGAAACTTTTCTGAGATGTTTCTTTGAACATAGGGATTATATAACATAAAAATTATTTAAATTGTTAAGCTTTCCTGCACTGATGATATTTAATTAGCATGAGCAAACTAAAACACTGATATTTCAGAATAGCCAATAGGAATCTCTGATATTTCAGAATAGCCGATAGGATTCACTGATGTGTCAGAATTGCTAATATGATTCACTGATTATTCAGAATAGCCAATAGGAATCGCTGGTATTTCAGAATAGCCAAAATGAATCTCTAATATTTCAGAATAGCCAAAACGAATCTCTGGTATTTCAGAATAACCAATGGGAATCTCAAATATTTCAGAACAGCCAATAGGAATCTCAAATATTACAGAATAGCCAATAGGAATCTCTAAAATTTCAGAATAGTCAATAGGAATCTCTGATATTTCAGAATAGTAATTAAGAATCATTAATGTGTCAGAATAACCGATATTGTGCTGCAGGGATGATGTGTTGTTTAGGCCAACCTGGAAGTGATTGTCACTCTGGTTCCCTCAGTAAAAGCCAGCAGAATTTTTCCACTGTCTCTAGCACATTTTGTTCACCAATATAATCTTCACATATGAACACAAATGAAGGCATACATTTTTAAGCCTAAATAGACTAATCAGAAGTAAAAAGGCTGAAGTTATAAAGACTATAAACGAACTACACCACACACAGTCGCATGATGATGACAGCATCACCACTACTAAGCTTTCAACTCTTTCAGTCTTTATTTAATACCATTGCCTGATAAGTGCATTTATTAGTATAACCACAACCAGGCTGCAGCAGATGAGTTTTCCTGTTTGACATAATGACATTTAATGTCCATAACAATCTCTGTAGTCTTGTTTAGCTAATTGTCAGCAACTGCTTTTTTCATAAAAAGCTTTAAAATATCAGGAGTTGGGTTTTACTGAGTGGGTATTTTATGTGGAATAAAAGATGAAAATATTTTGAGCTTGTGTTAACCACATACCTCATTTCAGGCTTTGAACCACAAAGCCATTCACAAAAATTAACTTAACAGAATAAACTAACAGTAAAAATGTTACTGAATTCAGAAGAATCAGAAGTGCAAAAATGTGAACTCATATCCGGGTTTTAGGACTCGTTCCTGCAGCAGTCTATAGGGATCACCAATGTTTTGGAAAATATTAAGGGTTACCGATGTTTACAAAGAGCCAATAAGGATCCTAGATATTTCAGAATAACCAATAGTATTTAATGATTTTTTGGAATAGCCAAAAGGGTTTACTGATCTCTCTACACATAGCTTGATCATAATTTATCATATTTTTGTGTCAACCTTACTCTAATGCAACATGATAAGGAGTAATATAAAATCCATTTATTACTGCTAATACTTAATTATCTATTTTCATTGTTAAGCAATAATGCTAAATGTGCCTCTCTCAAGGTATCCAAGACTCCCTGGCATATTGATCCTTGTGTGTTTTTGCTGAGAATCAGTACTGCAGCTGAAAGCAGACAGACCAACAAGTGTCTCATTAGGCAAAAGGAGATGCTGCGGAATCAGATGACTTGGCATTGGGGTTAATAGCCTCGCTCGGCTCATGCCAGCAGCATGGCTTCATTCATTACAGCATGCATCCAAGCAGCTTTGCTCATCATGGCTAACAAAAGCCCTCCTTCATTAAAGAAATCTCAAAATCATTACATTAAAACATGAGCGATGATTGCACACCCGATATGTCAGCCACACGTTTGTCTGCAGCTTGAACGTGGTTAAGAATGTTTACGTGAAATTAGCCTAAAGGGAAAGGGCATCACGTGACTAATGTTCATGTTATAATCGCTCTCTTTAATCAGCTCTCGGTATTGGATCAAATCATTATTTGTCGAGCATAAGCAGAAACATATGGAGGCTATGACTGATGAGGATAGTGCCCTGTGCTAATAATACTTGCAAATGCTTTGAGAAAAACCTGGCAACGTCATGGCTATCAGTGGTTTCACAGCAATTTCATTCTTAAAATAATTCTCAATGCCCTGGTGGTTTGGCCGTCGTGTAAGAGAGGAGCCGTTCAGCCATCTACAGTAACAGGCTCCATTGAGCAACGCTTTGCAGTCGCTCCAGCCGCAATCGTCTGCCATGTCAAATGAGTCACAGCATACGTTTTGGCTCGCACAGAGGAGCATTGAACTAGAATGAAATAGAAGCCTGGCCACATGGCTACAGCACATTTTCCCTGCCAGAGTAAAGAGCGTGTTCGGCCCATGCCGTGCTGCAGCAGCTGCTCATCAAGAACTGTTGCGTAAGCAGGAAGAGGTTTAGGAGGTTGGGGAGGTGGAGTGGAGGAGGGGGTTATGTGAAGTGTAATGGTCCCAGCTGTGTGTGATGGTGAGCAGGCCACAAGAGCAATCATACGTTCCCAAGACAACATGAGCTTTCTAGATCCACTGGACCACTTCTGTGCCATAACACATCATTCAGCAGTGTTTTCCTCCATGTGGCTGATTGAAGCTGAATATGGCTCGATCAAGTAAATCACTGCACATGACTTAACTCTGATATCAAATGAGTTTGAGATTTTTTTCTTCTGTATTTCTGAGCAAAATACAGTTTTCTGAGTAAAAAAATTCTGAGTAAAATTTTTTCACATGTAGCGTGATAAATAGCACATATTTAGATGTGCACAAATATTTACAGAAGAACAGATTTCCTTTGAAATCTCACTTTACTAAACTACTAAAATGCTAAAATTTAATTTCTGCACAGAAATAAACCTTGTTTTTCTCCATCCATTAGAAAACACATTGTCCAAAAGAACTGTACCTGTATTATGGAAATCCTAGCAATGCCTACACTTCCTAAAGCATGCAGAATATTATTTTTTTTTTATGTAATCTACCAAAAGTGCCTTACGTTTTATTACCAATGAATAAATTCAGAGCTTAGCATTGGGTTATATATGAAAAAGCTAATAAGAGCTAGCTATTATTAACTGCTATAAGGGAATAGCACTGTATGGTTTTTATTTATTATTTATAACGCCTTTATTTTTAGGTCTCTCCTCTTTCCTATCTCTCTGCTTCTTAATCCGTGTCTTTGTTTTAATCAGTGTGTGGCAACAAACTTGTAGTATGATAAAGACATGTTTGTAATTAATCCGTTTTTTTTTCTTTCTTATTTTTTTTATGATCATCATATAATGATGTGTTTGTCCAGGATATTATAACGAGGATTTTTTTCATAGCGTGCAGCTGTAAGTAAGAGGTATGAAACATGGCAAAACCTGCAGTGTTGAAAGAACATCTACAGTGCTTCTGTGCAAATAAATACTGCAGGGGTTAATTCAACACTGTAGGTGTTCATTCATCACTGGGGATTTGACTGGGTTGTTTTTTTTTTGTTTGTTTAATAATAAAATTGAAAATAAAAAAGGAGATAAAATGCTAGTCTTTTTGTTGTTGCTTTTCGGCATTGAATGTTTTTGTCATGTTAGACTCCTCAATTTATGGCTCAAGTTATTTTTTTTCATGTTTTTACCTCAGACGTTTTTTTTTTAAACTTTTTTTTACATGTTTTTACCCTAGACAAGTTTTTTTTTACACATTTTTACCTCATGTTTCTTTTTTTACTTTTTATTTTTATATTTTTACCTCAGACACATTTTTGTTACACGTTTTTACCTCATGTTTTTTTTTTTTATTTTTACATTTTTACCTCGGACTTGTTTTACCCCAGACACATTTTTACACATGTATTTACCTCAGAAATGTTTTTTTCCAGAGGTTTTTACCTCAGACAAGTATTTATGTTTGTTACCTAGCATTCTAAGGGCTAGAAAAGTTCCAAAAACAAAATAATTTTTTGTTTTTTTTTCCACACAAATATCCTCGAAGTAAATAGTGATATCTAACCCATTTCTGCTCTCTGAGATGCCACAAGTGCAAATAAGCATTTAAAATTTGTAGGCATTATCTTCAACTGTAAGGTTTAACCTTACATTATCTGTAAGGTTATCCAACATAAGGAAAAACAAACTGAAAATCCTGAT
>NC_062529.1:17912703-17930203 GCF_022655615.1 Tachysurus fulvidraco
AGCTCAGTGGCATCAGACAACAAAACAATTTATAAAAACTTTATAAACAAACGCCTGGTCAACTGCACAACACACTTAAAAAGGAAATAAAACAATACTGCTCAGGTTGAGAATTTTTGTTTCCTCACTGGTGTGAAAGCTTAAGACAAGCTGTTTTTAACGTGGCCAAATGCTGTATTTACCATGGTTGTTGATGGGGCAAATAAGAAGCCAAGGTTTAGCAATGAACTTTGTGAAACTTCAGATTTTGAATATCCTGTATATCCTGGATTAATTAATCCCGCGTAAAGTATGCGCAATGCGAAACGTGGACCAAAATAACACAGGATTCTGTTTACCCAGGGTTAGCAATGACTACTTAAAGCAGAAAAACCTCCAATATATCCTTTTTTTCCTTGGCCTTAAATGTATAATGACATAATAAAAGTATTTGTAAGAATATAAGCATTGGATTCATCATCTGACCATTTTCTGAGAGCATGATGCTCTTAAGAGTTCAGAAACATCCTTATTGATCTCCTGTAGTGGTCCAGTAGATGCTCTAACCTTTTTTCATCTTTTCTTCCAAAGCCAGCCTCTTATGAGAGCTTGATATGGAATGTGGCTTTTTCCTTTCTAATGCACTGGGCCAGATTAGACAGTAGGTTAGCCCTGCCTTGGCCAGGGGACTAGGAGCTTTTCTCCAAAGAGCCGCTGGGCTGTGTGAAGGCGCTCTGCTTTTAGCCTGACCTTTCTTTCTTTATCTTCACGGGAAGCTGCGTGTGTGAATTGCGAGCCAGGTACAGGTTTATTTCTGAGACCACTCTTATCTCTACTGTGAAGCTCCACACACAGCCAAACTCTTCCATTTTGAGGTATTGATTTCTACTATGCTCTTTCTCGGCACTGACTTTTTCTCTCTGTCAAGCGTTGGTGGTGAAATGTCAGTTATTTTATGTTAGATGGACAGAAATTCATTCATTAAATCGTTTATTCATTCATGAGAATTAGTAGCAAAATCCACTTAGTTATGTAATCAAGCTTTTCTTAAATCATGTTTTATCTTTTCAGTGTATTGTTTATTACAGTAATTAACGTGTATTGATGTTCATGTAAAGTTATGGCTCTGTTTCACAGTATCATTTTCTGCAGTGTCTGTTTGAGCTACAGGCTTTTTAATATTGTTCCTCTAGCAAAACCCAGAGTCTTTGGATTTTTTTTCTCTGATTGATGTATCGATGGCCTCTCCAGCCCTTGCCGTACTATTTTTGGCCATGGTGAGCAGAGATAGAAAGAAAACGAGCGATAGCCAGAGGCAGGTTGCAACTGAGAGGTGGAACAGGGCGGCTTTGTTTCTGAGTTCATGTGTCCGGCTCGGCACGGAGCTCGGGAATCACAGAGGTACCACGCGAGCCGACTCTGTCATATTCTGCGCGTTTGAATTCACAAAGTGACTTTGTGTTTGTTCTCGACTGCTATCTGCTATCTGAGCGCTGCCATGTCCTGTCACAGGCTTCCTCACACATCACACATCAGCCATCTCTTTGAGAGTGTCCTTACTTTTTCCTTCACTCCCAGCCTCAGCTGACAGCGCTCAAACGAACACAAGTTCTCGGCAACGAGAAGTGTTGCGTCAGCTTAAAAATCATCAACAGCCCACAAAAAAAGATGTGACAGCTTTTTTTTTTCTGATGACAGGTAGGCTTCCCTGAGAAACGTCCTTTTATTGTAGTTGTGGCAATCACTTGAATAGACAAGAGCTTGAAAAGCATTTCATTAAGATTTCGGGATGCAAGGAACATCATTACCTGTTTTGTTCGGCTTCTGATTGTATGACAGGGTCGTGATCGGTGCCACATATTGAGCAAGGCCTACAAAAAACTTCTTTGCTTGTCTTGTTTTAGACTTGAATCTTCAAACCGTACACCATAAATCCTGCTTTTGGCTTCAGGCATCAAACCCTTTCAAATATAAGCTTGTTGTGTTCTGGTACTTCAAATAAATGTGCAACCCCGAGTCAAAATGCATTACTCACACTCCAGCTGTCAAGAATTTACACACGGGGTGATGATACAAAGGCTGGAGGTTTTAATGGATAACAAACACCGAGTAGAAAAACAGGGAAATAAGGAATGTGGAGAATTATACACAAAACCAGACTGAAACAGATGAGTAAATTGTCAGAAAGTCAGGAGAAATCCTTGTCCAGTGTAATCTAGCAAAGGCTGGACCTGATTCTCTACCAGCTAAAGAGTGAGTGAGGGAATAATTCATTTGACACAGTGCATCACCATACTGTCACTGTTACACCGATCACACTGTTCATTTTACTGAAGGAAATCCACTCTGTCTTTATTTCTGTGTGTGTCTTATTTATCTTTAGAAGGAGCAATTTAAAATCCCATGCTTAACAAAGACCCACTAACAAAAATGCTGGCCTTAATGGTGACCGTTACCTTGCTTATATACCCTCTGGCACTTTTATCCAGAATGATTTACATTTTATCTCACTTTTTACAACAACATTGGCAGACAACATTGACGGTTTAGTGGCCCTGGATTTGAACTTAAAGCAGAGAATAATATAATACTTCTCTGTCCAATCATTTTCACCTTGTTTGCATCTTCCACATTTCTTAACAAGTAAGTAAAAAAAAAAACGGTACGTTTATCAAAATCTGTGAAAACCTTTTCCTTTATCTATAAAGGAGCTAACTAAATTGCCATATTATATTTGCCACCAAAAGAAAATCTGCTACAAAAGTCATAATTAACTGCTTTTTCATATGTTCAACTGTTGTATTACATTATTTTTGCTTTAGTCTGATGAAACTGTATGTCTGAGAACCAAAAGGTAACGCCAAGGATTAGCCTTTTACAATATTCATTCATTCATTCATTCATTCATTCATTCATTCATTCATTCATTCATTTTCTACCACTTATCCGAACTTTTCGGGTCACGGGGAGCCTGTGACTATCTCAGGCGTCTTTGGGCATCGAGGCAGGATAAAGCCTGGACAGAGTGCCAACCCATCACAGGGCACACACACTCTCATTCACTCACACACTCACACACTACGGACAATTTTCCAGAGATGCCAATCAACCTACCATGCATGTCTTTGGACCGGGGGAGGAAACCAGAGTACCCGGAGGAAACCCCCGAGGCACGGGGAGAACATGCAAACTCCACACACACAAGGTGGAGGCGGGAATCGAACCCCCAACCCTGGAGGTGTGAGGTGTAAGCCACCGTGTCCCCCTTTTACAATATAAACTAGTTAAATCGGTCTATCCTTTAAAGGCGTTGCAAGCGTTAATTGCCATTAACAATAGTGTGTCGGCTGATCTTTTCTTTCTGAGATTTTTGATGAAAGGTATTATATAAATATTTCTTATTCGGTATCTGCATTACAGAGGCACATGTTTTTTGTCGACAAAAAATTGTCTACAAACATTACCCCGGTTATCTTACTGTAAGATTACGAGAAAACCAAAGCTATCTCATGCCTGGAGTACTACAGGATAATTGGTCCTACTCACAAGATGGCATTTCTGATCACAGAGACTCAATCGCAGGCATCTTTTATTGAACAGGAATGAAGAAGAAGATCAGTTAGCGATCTCCAAGCGTGTTTAGCTGCTGTTCAAAAAAGCAGGTGATTTGGAGAATAAATATACGTGACATGTGTAAGCCTTCAACTTTCACTTTTGGGAGCTGGTGAGAAACTGGCCACATCTAAAGAACTAGCTGTGCAGGAATTAGCAAGTATTGCACTGTTAAGCAAAGAGCTTCAGTGGTGTTCAGTGTTTAATAAATGACGCCGGATGTCAAGATACTTTAGGCTTCTGCTTTGATTTGACTCTGTCTGATCTCCGGTCTGATCTTGATCTTGATGTCATGTCGCTGCTGATATCAGATACCTAAGATATTTTGAGAAAGTCTTGAATGCCTCTAATGTTATAATTAGGGGAAACATATTTTCTTAATATTTTCTATTTTCATATACACATCTGTGGCTCATTTTAACCTCTAAATCCACCTGATTCGTTCCTGATACTTTATTTCTCTTCCTTCTGCAGCCCAGCTATTCTCTGTAACTAAGCATAGGTTCACCGCAGATTAAATCAAGTGGCCATTTTGTTTCATGTCCTTTATAAGTATGCGTAAAGATAGCCACATAACGATTTACATGCAATGACGTACCTTTTCGAGTCAGCCTCTGTCTGCTCACCGTGTCTGTCTGTGCATTGTGACGATGTCCCTCCCATATTCAAACCACACAAGGTTAATTAAAACGCCGTGGCAATGGCAGCAGCGCCCGGCCGTATCATCCTCCCTGAGCAAGCCTTTTTAATCAAAACCCCATGATAGCAGAGAGGAGGAGGAGGAGGCATCGTGAGGACGCTGCTACCTCGGCACCGGGAAAAAGAGGCAGTACTATCCAAAGTTCAATGTCATTAATTGGTCAGCATTTGAATATTAGCTAAGAGCTTGCTTAATTAACAGGATAATAAAAGCATCCTGAGCCAGGAGGGGGGAGAGAGAAGGAAGTGGAGAGGGGCAAGGGAAGGCGAGATTGAGGGAGCAGGAGGGGGCAGCCGCAGCAGGAAATAGAGGGCATGCAGTGCCGAGAGCTTGGCGCCAGGCGATAAGAGCGATCCATCCGTGTGAAAGGTCCAGGCACTGTAATTTGCGTGAGCTGCTTTTAATTGTCATAACCTTTTAAATGGCATAGTTTATCAGAGTCCTCTAAATGTCCTGCCGGATTGCCATGCGACGCTTTGCATGGTAACGAGCGCTCCGCTTCCATTGGATGAAGGAAGAAAAAAAAAAATCCTCCAACGAGATGATTGATGGAAGGATTTTTTTTGTTCTTCCTTTTTTGTTTTTCTTCATTTCCTTCTGCAAACTGCCACCTGCTAATTGCAGTGTGGATTTGCTTTGCTTCTAGAGGCATGTTTATTTGTTTTGCAGTGCATTTCAGATGCAAATTCTGATTGTTTGTCCAGTCTTAATCAAGCAACGAGCTGAAAGCGAGTTGTGCTTCAAGCTGCTCTCCCCTGGGGCCTCATTTAGGAAATGTTAGCTGAATAGGGGCTAAATTTCATTTGGTAAGCTGACATTGTGTCTACACATTCCAGACTTAGGATATTCAAACGTTATTCAGTGTTCATGTTCTAGTCTTGCATGACGTAAAGCTGTTGGAAAGGCTTGCGGGTAATTAGTTGTAAACTTCCTGTCATGACTCAAGACTACTATTCTCGTGATCCTGACCAAAAAGAAAAGCACAAGCGTTAGACCTGAAAGAGCTGCAGTTATTTTTTTTATCAGTTTTGCGCACTGGGGACCGTGATGTGATGATGTGATTTTATTCTCAGCGTGCTCCGGGCATGAGTCACGAGGTGTGTGTTATCTCCAGGGGGATGTGGGTCAGTATTGTACCTGCTCCGTGTAAAAGGTCAGGGGGATTGCTTGGTTAAGAATCCAATCTGTGAGACATTGTATTGGAACACGGCAGTACAGATGTAGCCATTAAGGTGACCCAGAGGAGTGCACACGTCTACACTAGTGAGAGAAGCACGGTCGAGCGCTACACTATATTTTCTACAAGATGTACACGTATCGTATGAGTGTACACACTGTAGTCACTGAGAGATTGGATCCGGTTTTAATAACTCTTTATTTCCTGAGCAGATTACTTTCAAATTCTATATAAAAGGTTTACACAAATTTTACATTGTGAATGTAAATTCATTCTTTATGCTTTGTGATCGTTTTTCAATTCAATTTCAATTCAATTTATTTGTTTTGTACGGAAAAGTGTAGAAACAAAATAATAAAAAAATTACTATATATTACGCTGGCAAGGAAAAACTCCCTGAGATGATACAGTATGAGAAACCTTGAGAGGAACCAGACTCAGAGTCGAACCTCATCCTCATTTGGGTGACGCTGGAGAGTCAATAATGTAAATGTAAGTAATGCCCTTTCTACAACAGTTTGTAGTTGAGTGGAATTGTGTAACCAAGAGCTCCTGAGGAACTAACAGGTCAGTAAAATTTCTAAGTTCACCACAAACACCACTAATTTCTTTCTGCTGAAGTCTTCAAACGATTGCTGATGAAGACCGATCGCAAAGCCGAGTTTTGTCCCGATTGTTTAACTCGCTTTAGTTCTAATTTTGATTCATTTACCTTCATACTTTGTAGTAAATGTCATAGATATAAAGTCAATTAATGATCGGTTTGTTGTGCACACTTTGAAATTTAAAGACTATAAAAGTCACCTGAAGCTCACGCTACAACTGTTAATCATTCATGAAAATGCTTTCTTTACTTTGTACATAGACTTTATCTCGTTAGCTAACTCGTGCAGTCCTACTTCACACGATAAAACTCATTAACCGACTAACTCAAATCTATGAAAATTGGTTTTCCGGATTTAAAAGCCGATCTATAGGGCCGTCGATCGTCCTCGATGGTCTCTGTAATGCTATAACAGATACAGGTGATGTAAGAAAAACAGGATCTTTCATATCCTCAGCAGCCTGATTAGCAAAGTGACTATAAGATCCACAGCTAAACGTTCATCCGTCCCAAGGTTTAAACAGCACGAGCAGGACTTTCTTGATAGTCTGTGCAGAATTTAATAGACAGCTGATGTAAATTGAAACAGAAATCTCCTAATCTGACAAATGCTGCGTGTGCGTATGCCAATTTGACAGAACTGGATCAATAAAACAAATGAGAGTCTGGCAGAAGGAGGGCTGTTGCTTCAGTGTGCTTCAATATACAGTTTGTTTATCAAGTCATTTAAAGTCTTTCTCTTTCAGTAGAGCTAGGTTATATTGACGTGTCATTTCATATTTTCAAGACCTCAATCCCCTACACTGCTGACTTAATAAGTCACGGCAATTTTTTTCCCCCTCTCGTTTCGTTTCCTCTCGACACCCAGTAATATTAGGCAACTCTCTGATTGCTTTAATTATAAAAGCCCAATTTGAAGTGGCATTGTTGTCTGGGTTAATGACACCCAGGGAGCGTGAGGATGAATACGAATGGGATAAAGCTCTCTCTCTCACTCCCTCTCTCTCTCTCTCCCTCACTCTCTTTTTCTTCTTCTTCTTCTTCTTCTTCTTCTTCTTCTTCTCCTTATCAGCCGTCTCTCTCACACTCCGACGCCGATGCTCCGTTCTCTTCAGACGCCTATTTGTGTTTTTAAACTCTCCACTTTTCTCTGCATCCTTTGCTCTCTTAAATGCGAGACGCTCTAAAAATATGCCGTTCAATAGGAGCGCCGCTGCTATGAATGCGAGATGAGAGCGAGCGACGTGTCGTCTCAGCACGCTGGCTTTGGCGCCGCGGCACTCCGTCGCGTTCCCATCGTTCCTGTGCCTTTCATGTGTGAAATACGCATGTTTGTGTCTCGTCGCGTGTCAGCCTCGCTCTTCCTCAGTTTCAGCCTGTGCCGTTTCGTGGTATCACCCACACACACACTGACACACACACACACACACACACACACACACACACACACACACACACACACACACACACATGCACACACACAGGGTGCATCTCAGGCAATAAATAAATAAATAAATAAATAAATAAATAAATATACAGCAGGCACCGCAGTCCCTTGCTTGCTGACAGGCGAAGAGCTGAGCTGCCCAGTGGAAATCAGACGCTGGCTGTCCTGCAGCGCCTCAGGGCAGCAAGGGGCACGGGGCTTTTTAAAGACATGCAATTAAGCTTAATTTTTAATGAATATTAATGGAATTAGTGGCAGATTTGGCTGGGATCTGCAACGGAAGGTACGAGAATGACTAATTCATTTGGTAGTCATGAGGAGCCTGTCAAGGGGACACGAGAGTACGAGATACAGAGGGTGTGTGACTGAGAGAGATAGAGAGAGAGAGAGAGAGAGAGAGAGAGAGAGAGAGAGAGAGAGAGAGAGAGAGAGAGATGGATGAATCCAGGGAGGAAAGGCCCTCATGAACGATCCATACACTGTACACTTACAGCTGAGGGAAAATGATAAAAGAGGAATCACTTCCTCCCCTCATTTCACCCCTAATACCTTCATTAAAGTGCTTTCCATTTGTGAATGCTGGAAAATCGGCCCATTGACGGGACGTTACATAAGCTAATATCACACTGCTCCTCGTCATTGTGCTCGTATGATGTGATTGAATTCTCTTTACCTTTCACATTCCCACCACCCACTCGTGCTATTTCTCTTCCAGTCCTTTTTTACGATCCGTCTGCAATAAGCTACCGCAGGACACGTGCAGGTGAGCGTCTGCGTTGCGTGCTGGTTTTATCCCCCAGCGTGTTACTTCATGAATTATCGCCTGTCTGATCATTTAATAAAAGGTTTGTGGAAATGATAACAGATCTTAGGCTGTACATGAAAATCTTTGACTTGCTGTGCCAGAGGCCAGAAGTACTGTTGTACTGTTGTACTGTTGTACTGTTGTTGAGGATAAAAGTAACCTTTACAAACTGCTCCTTGAGGCATCTGACTTCTTTATTCAAATATTTACATGCGGGCCGCTCGCAAAGCCTCGGCATCACACGCTGTGTGCTCTGAGACGTTGCCTTGAGGGCAAGAACGAGTGCGATGTGAGTGTACTGATTCAACTGTAACTTTACACACCACCTGACTGCCTTTTCTGTCTCATTTATGTCAAGCTAGAAAACGCATCCGTCTCTGGTTTAGAAAAGACATCTACAAAACCCTGAAAACGTACATGATTATGTATTAACTCGCAAGAGATAACCTCGATCTGACCTGACACACACACACACATACACAAACATACACACACACCCCACACATACTGTACATACACACACATACAAACACACCCCCACACACACGTACACACACACACACACACACACACACACACACACACACACACACACACACACACACACACATACCCAAACATGCAAACACACACACATACACACACATGTGCAAACACCAAACATCCCACAACACCCAACCCCCCAACCCCAGACCCCCCCCCCCACACACACACACACACAGACACACACACACACATTTACTATATACTGTGTATAAACATAAACTAGATGAGTTTGATAAGTTTTCCTGTTCAGTGTGATGACGTCTAACATCCCCGACACCTCTGTGGTCCCATTTAGCCGCTTGTTAGCAGCCGCCTTTTTCAAGCGAGAAAGCATGTAATAAAATCAGCATCACAGTATGACTGATGTATCTAATGTTACAGAATTATTTATAACATGAACATTTCTTGAAATAGAAGACATTTAACTAAAAACCCATTCCGGAAAGTCAAACAAAACGGCAAAAAATTAAGAACTGTTATTAAGATAATTTTTTTTTTAATTATCAAAGAATTATCTCTATTAATGATTTTAAAACAGCAAAGCAAAAGATTTTCTGTTATCACTCACACGATAGCAGCTTTACTGTATATAAACCTTCAGTCTTTTCCAACCTTTTATTCATTTGAAGCGAACAAGACAAAACATTCAGCTCGTTATCGCTATGGCAGCACCACAGGAGTGCAGAACTACACTACCCATCATTCCCTGCACATCACACATCGCACCTCTCACTAATCACTCTCACCTGTGTCTTATCACACATTGTTACCACCACTGTACGAGTTCTTCACTGTCAACTTTTTGTTGTTCCTGCTGTAATTGCTTGTTGTTGCTGTTGTGTGTGTGCGCCACCGTATTTCTTCTCGTCTCGATGGTTTTCTGTCTCATATTCATATTTCTAGTTTTTTTTTTTATTTATAGTTTGCATGTTTTTAAATTGACTGCCCTAGCAGATAGTTATCAAGAAACCGCAATGAGCAGCTCTGCCTGAGCTGAACACTTTCCAATGGGGATAAAACCTGTGATTTTAGTTACAGCAGGTAACACAGTCAGAGCTGCTGTTCTAGAAAATTAATCAACATCATCTAAACCAATCAGAATCCAGAATTCAATTGTGCTCTAGCATTGTTTTCAAGAGCTGGATGTAAAAAATAATTAGATGTAAAAAAAAAAAAAAAAGAAATTCATTCAATGCTTAAAAGAAAATCTATAATATGTATATATTCTAAAATATACATGTATCTATAAATATTTTATATAATATATAAAAGAAAGACTTGTGTTTAAGAAATGAGTGATTTGAGAGAATGTTTTGTTGATCATCACTAAAAATATACGAATATTATATATTTAATATATAATTTTATATGATATAATATTAAATTATATATATTAAATTAGATAAAATAATTTCTATTATGTAATATATATATATATATATATATATATATATATATATATATATATATATATATATATATATATATAATATCATATACAATTAGATATTTAATATATAGTTTTATATTATATAATATTAAATTATATATATTAAATTATATAAAATATTTTCTCAATGAATGTTATAGCGTTCTTCAGCTATAGTAATACACATGTCAGTAGAAATACATCCCACCTATAATAAAACCAACCTGTGTATGTACAGTATGTGTGTGTGTCTGTGTGTGTGTGTGTGTGTGTGTGTGTGTGTGTGTGTGTGTGTGTGTGTGTGTATACACTTGTACACCTGTGCCCTCAGTATTGTGTTTGAAAGACACAATGTTTAAATTGAAAAATTGAAATATGTACACAGTATATAGTAAACGTGTGTGTGTGTGTGTGTGTGTGTGTGTGTATGTGTGCACTTCTATGCCTGCGCCCTCAGCATTGTGTTTGAAAGACATGTTTTTTCCTCACAATCCTGTCGTTTATGACCTTGCCTGCTTTTCATCTTGACAGACTGTTTACTTTAGGAAGTGCTGTGTATATTTTTTTCAAGCGCTGTAGAAATGAATGACTTCCTAATAGGTAATTGAATACTCCCTGGCGACGTGCCAGTCTCTGCCTCTCACGTCCAACAGGTTCTGAGTAAGACGTAGTGTTCCCCGCTCTCTAGTCCTGACCTTCAATCATTCAGGTTTAACGCTGCCAATGTGACACGCTCCAATCATTTCCTTTCTGGTTAATATTAAGAAGAATGCTTTCTGTTGATCTGAATTATGCGCTAGAAGAGTTTGTCAAATAATATCAATGTTTATTTAACATCTGTTCTGTTTCACTTTTTTCTTTTTTCCTTTTTTTTTAGCACAGATGTTTATTTATTAGCTAGAAGCCAAGAACTGGCAGTTCATTCAATTTAGCTTGAAATGCTCAATGTGCTTCGTTTTTTTTTTTTTTGTTTTTTTTGCCATAACAATTGGAACAACATTTGATTTTCTCCATCTTTATTCCTGCTGTGTTTGCACTTCGGATCACAGAAGGATCATTAATAATTGTAGTAAACCGTATCCTAACAAAAGCCGTGTTGAACTCTGAGGGCTGTTTTGAACGAAATTGCAGGTTTTTACTTCAGACGAGGAAAATCAAGCAAAAAATAAAATCTGTGCAATATACAGTATCTTGGTTTAATATTCTTTGCAAATCAATTTTTTTATTTTAAATATTTACTTTTAGAAAGAAGCTCATTATCAAATGTATAGTGAATATTGTTAGATTTAATTATATTCATCTCTTAATAGAAAATATTAGGAAATATTAACCCATATGAGGATGGGTTCCCCTTTGAGCCTGGTTCCTCTCAAGGTTTCTTCCTTTACCATCCAAGGGAGTTTTTCACTGCCACAGTCAACTATCTAATATTAATATTGAATTTTTATATTATATTAATCTTTATTATTAACCTTTTGTTCTATGTTTATGTTTTGTAAAGCTGCTTTGCGACAATGTTGTGTTAAAATCGATATCTAATAATACATTTGAATTTAATTGAGTTGAATAGTAATAAATGTACTATATAATATATTATTTTATATATTTTTAATAAAATATATTTATATTCTATATATTTTATATTCTGTACGTACTCTTATTCATATTTTTTTCTATGCAGTAGAGTCATCGGTGCGAGTGCAACTTTCCTGACTTTAAATTTTACACATATGAATCACACACAACTGCATTTACATCTTTTTTGTCTCTATCTCTATTTCTGTCCGTCTCTTTGTCGCAGGACACTCAAGAGAGCTATGGAAACAGAAGCCAACCTGCTGGGAATGCTGGAAAACCCAACCACGATGAGATGGGATTGATTCAGCAGGACCGTCCTTCCAGTCTGCCGGTGAGTGACAAGTCCGTCGACCAATCAGAAAGCAGAACGAAGCATCATATCAGCAGCTTGGATATTTTCTACATTTATTTGGTCATTTTTGGAAAAGTTAGGAATTATACTGTATGTATATATATATATATTCCTAATTCCTTTTTTTAATTAATAACAAATAAACGTAAAACTAAAAGTCCTAATTAAATCACTGAATTTCCCTTTTCAACAACAATGTATTTCAGGAGCAAAAAAAAAAATAGGTATATTTTTTTTGTTGTTGTTGTTGTTGTTGTTTTTTGCTTCTGAAATACATTGTCTTTGTAAAGCGAAATTCAGTTATTTAATTATAACTGCTTACATAATCTGCTTTTTTTTAAAAAAAAAAAAATTTTCATATAGAATAATTATGTTATTGCTACAACTTATCAGCACTCCTACTGTATGTTAACACTTGGTATTTTCCTCCATGAGATATTAAACTAAATTCTCCCAGCATATGAATGAATAAACAGAGATGAAACCGAGCGATGGTTCTCCCCTCCACATGATGCCCTTCAATACATTTTTCACCGGATGTCACTTTCTGATTGGTCCCTGGAGATCGTCAGTCAGGGCAGGGCTTGTGCTCAGGTGGGCAATTAACAGACTCAATCTGTCCTCGCTGCTTTTCTCTTCCCCTCGTTTCACAGGGCAGACCCAGATTTCACTGACCATTTCATACTAATGTCCACATTAAACGCACACAGATTTGTTTTGACTGCTCTGCCTACACTAGTAGGAAAGGGCACATTAAATTAGGTTTTGCTACACTAAACATCATTGTAACGAAGGCGCCTTTCTCCTAAAGCCACCCACTCGTCTTCTCTCCTCTCACTCACTAAGAGAAAAATCATTAAAGGAGCTTGACTGGAGGAGTAATTGAGTATATTTGGTGAGCCTGGGCAGAACAGGGAAGGTGTACTTGGGGAATATTGGGAGCCTGGATTCAGCCTTCTCGTGTAATTATGTTTGATTAGACTGAGATTTCATGGCCAGTTCTTTAAGTGAAGGGAGGATGTCCAGGACACTAGGTCTCATGCTCTGTTTCTTTTCTTTTGCTTTTTCTTTTTTTTTGTAATGGAAATCAGTGTGTTTTTTTTTTGTTACTTCATGTTTTCATCATTTCTGTTCTCACCAAATCTATCCATGGTACTCTCTCTCTCTCTCTCTCTCTCTCTCTCTCTCTCTCTCTCTCTCTCTCTCTCTCTCTCTCTCTCCCTCTCCCTCTCTCTCTCTCTCTCTCTCTCTCTCTCTCTCTCTCTCTCTCTCTCTCTCTCTCTCTCTCTCTGTCCTTCTATCTCAGGAAAGGGCTTTGTTGTAAATGAGAGATTGCATTGATGTGTCAGTCGTCCTCCAAAGTGAGAAAGCCCTGAGTACTTTGGAGATTTATTTGAATTTAGCTACTTTAATCCCACAACTGCCCCAGGGCTCTTTGCTTATGGGATTATTTCCAACTCTTCAAGCACATGGGTTAGATCCTAATCTGCTCAGATTTCTCTCCAGGCTTTCCCTAGTCTTGCATAGTGTTAGTGACTCGAACCTTTAGGAATCGGTCGGAGCAGCTTTCAGGATGAGGAACAGTTGAGGAACGTTCTAATCTTTATTCAGAGATGTTAATAAAAGCTTGGGATGACTGGTGGGATTTTTTATAACATTACAGTCTGCATTACAGTCTTGCATCTAGGTCGAGTTGTCAGTTTGTTGCAGGACGCGAGCAAAAAATATTATTATTATTATTATTATTATTATTATTACTATTATTATTACTCATTTCACCATCTGACAGTAATATCTCTCTCTCTCTTTCTCTCTCTCTCTCTACTCATCGTAAACACATTTGTCTAATATCATCCTTATGGTCTACTCTGTTACGTAACACATTCTGCTTTCCACATTCCAAGTAGGTTCTGCTTTCCACATTCTTCATTTATTTAAACTGTATTTTTGTCGTTACAGTAGGAATTCAGGTTCTACAAGCCAAGTCTTAACATGCTAAGACCTCCTCTTTCTCAAACACACACTTATACAAGTCTCACACTTCCTGTCAGCACAAAACGCAGACTCGTTTAGCTCTTATGCTCCTTTTTTTTACCCTCATATGTTCTTATTTACGACATTTTCCTTGTCTATAAACACAGAAAGCAACACACGTGCAATTAAAAGCGAATGTGTCAGTGTTACTGCGTTTCACGGCTTGTGATTAGTGCAGAACCAGAACCAGGTGTTATTCAGCCGGTACAAAAGCTCAACGCTCTGTTATGTGTCTGTGGTGAACAGCTCAGTGATTTCTACACATGGAACTCCCCACTGTTGAATTAACACCCACAGCTTGAACGTGTCCTCTCTGGCTGTGCTGTTACATAATGATGTGGTCAGTCAGGGCTCTCACCTCCATGCCCTTTATCTGCCTGTTGTACAGAAAGACTTCGGATTTTATCCAGCGAAGAGAACCACACTTTAACAAGTATCTCCGTGTTCTCTCTTTAGATGCACGTCCTATACACAGTGAACTATTTTCTGAAAGTGAAATCAACTACGATGTGATAATTATGCAGAAATGTACAAACAGAAGAGTGTTTATACGGTAATGATGTTTATTACACCAAATTGAGGAGCCAGAATATTCACAAATATACTGTTTATTTACACTCAGTAACTTCCAACTTCCGCTGTCTAATATGGTCATTAGTTCTGCAATTTTTTTTCTTTTTTCCAGCATTTATGATGCCTCCCAATTCCCACTGACAAGAAAACTCTATCACACAACAGCGATCAACCGTGTATCCTCTGAGACAAACTCCTGCTTAGCGTAACACACAGAAGAAAGTGTGATCCGACTTCTTCCACATACAACAGTTCTCACAAGGCCATGATTGGCTAGTTCACTATGATTGACAAGAGAGTCTGCCATCCCATAATGTTGTCCTGTGCAGTACTAAATCTGACTAAAGGTTTTTTTCGGCTTGTCCGTCTTATTCGGTCTAGCATGCTACAGCCGTACAACCAGTTTCAAGTCCATGAGAGAGCTAGAACCATTAAACTCTTATGGAATGGATTATTAGCAAAGCCTATGATATGAGATTTGGTCAGGGGCGGAAGTTATCGAGGGCCAAAATGACCAAAATGGCGCAGATATTTTAAACGTAAGGACAAAACATATCTTTTGTAGTTTGTAGTGTGTGTGTGTGTGTGTGTGTGTGTGTGTGTGTGTGTGTGTGTGTGTGTGTGTGTGGTTTGCACATTCTCCCTGTGCCTCAAGGGTTGCTCCGGGTACACTGGTTTCCTCCCCACTCCAAAGACACACATTGTCATCAGATTGGTATCTCCAATTCTTTTATAGTGTGTGTGTGTGTGTGTGTGTGTGTGTGTGTGTGTGTGTGTGTGTGTGTGCCCTGCGATAGACTAGCGTCCTGTCTATCCTGCCTCCTGCTCCGAGTCTCCTGGGATAGGCTCCATGGTCCCCATGACCCAGTAGTAGGATAAGCAGTTTAAAGACTACTGTACTGTATGTGGATGGATAGATGAATGGATGGATGCATGGATGAATGGATGGGTGGATGAATAGATGGATGGATGGATGAATGGATGGATGGCATACTAAATATACCAATCAATCCAGGCTAATTCATGTGATATTCCTAATATCTCTGCACCTTTTCAGTGTTCTGTGACACTCAGTCACAGAGATGTTGTTAATATTCAGCAAAAGATGAAATGTTTTCTGATGAACAGGAAGCAACTCCATTAGAACAACTTGTTGTACCATAGCATTAAATGTAACTACAAACAGATAGTAAATAAAACATGTAATAGTTTGTGGCATAAGAAGAATAAAAACAAGTCAGGGCTTTCTGTTATGGGAAGTAATTAACTTCTACATGGTAACATCATCACACTGATACTGATACCTGAACTTTATATATGTGTAAGCTATATATTTTGCCCTCTGTAAAACATCTCTCAAACAGTGTGTTTGTTGTAGATGAAAAGGAAACAATCTTAAAATGACCCCAATGTCCCCAAAGCTCAAAGCTAATGTACGTATTGTGTAAAAGCTAAGAATATAGACTGTGAGGATCTTATATAAGGACTACTGTGGCCCTTTACATGCACAAATACATACTGTGCTTTCAGTCTTCATTTACAATGAATAATCTAAAGAGGAAGAGAGAAGTGCAGGAAGGCAGGAGGGGGAGAGAGAGAGAGAGTGAGTGTGTGTGTGTGTGTGAGAGAGAGAGAGAGAGAGAGAGAGAGAGAGAGAGAGAGAGAGAGAGAGAGAGAGAGGGCTCATAACTGCAGGCTCCAGCCAATCTGCAGTCTTAATTAACTAATGCATTAGGGGAAAGCAGGAGAAGGTGTGTGTGGACTTAATGTCTTTCCCCCTGCAAAAGATCCCCCTTCAATCTGTTTTTTCATCCTGTCCTCTCATCTTTTCTTCTCCTCTCTCCTCTCCTCACCTCTTCTCCGTTCTCCTTTTTATCTCCTGTCTTCTCTCCTGCCTTTCTTTTGTCTCTCCTCTGCTCTTTAATTTCATCTCTCTTTTTCTTTCTTGTATCCCATCTCCTTCCTTTTGTCTCTTCTCCTCTGCTGTTCTTTATTTCTCTTTTCATTCTCTCTCCTGTCCTCCCTCTTCTCCCACTCCTTTTTTCTTATTTTGTCTCTCCTTTATTCATCTCTCCTCCTTTTCTCTCCTCCTGTCTTTAGCCCCTTTGTTTCTTCTCTGCTTTCATCTGATCACATCTCATCTTGTGTCCACTCCTGTCTTTTTCTTTTGTCTCCTGCTCTCCTTTCTGCTTTCCTTTTGTCTCAGTTCGGCTTGTCACGTCTCCTCTACTACCCCTTTGTTTCTTCTCTCCTTTCTGTCGGATTATATCATATCTCTTCTCCTCTTCTGTTTGTCTCCTCTTCTCTCTTCTGCTTTCTTTTATTCTCAGATTGTTTCCTTTTGTTTTTTCTGGACTTCTAATCTCTACATCTTTTTTCTTCTTTACTTGTCTCTTCTCCTTTCCTCTTGTCTTGTCTTCTACCCTTTTGTTTCTTCTCTCCTCTTGTCTTATTTTGTCCTGTTTCTTCTAATCGAATATAATCTTGTCTCATGTTCTTGAAACTTCTTTTCTACTCCATTCTTCTCTTCTTGTCTCCTCTCCTCATGTCTTCCCTTTGTCTCATCTTCTTCCCTTTCCTTTTAGTCTCCTATTTTGTCTCCTGCTGCACTTTTGCCTCACAGAGTTTCATCTTCATTTGTCTCTTTTCTATTTATCTCCTTTT